>NW_027490536.1:0-151411 GCF_050948175.1 Xylocopa sonorina | reverse complement strand
ATTGCGAACTATTATATATACCTCTTCTACACTACAAAAGAATGTAAATGCGACACCTTCTTGCTGGGAAATAGCGTTTCCAGATGTCTACGTATCGAAGCAATAGAGTTCTAATGCTTCTCGGAGCGCGATATTGCATCTAATTTCACTGTTTCATGATAAGATATAATATTCATTGCGAAGTGTCATGTATACCTCGTATTCACGTCAAATAAATGTAAATCGACACTTCTATGCTAGGAAATAGCGTATGCAGATGTCTACGCGACGAGGGCAATAGAGTTCCAATGCTTCTTAAAACGCGATACAGCATCTCATTTCTATGTTTCATGATAAGATATAATATTCATTGCGAAGTGTCACTTACACCTCGCATACACTTCAAATGAATGTAAATGCGACACTTCCTTGCTAGGAAATGGCGTTTGCAGATGTCTACGTATCGTAGCAATGGTTTTCTAATACTGCTTAAAACGCAATATCGCATCTCACAGCTATGTTTCATGATAAGATATAATTTTCATTGCGATTTGTCATGTATACCTCGTATTCACTTCAAAAGAATGTAAATGCGAAACTTCCATGCTAGGAAATAGCGTTTGCAGATGTCTACGTATCGTAGCAATAGAGATCTAATGCATCTTAAAACGAGATGTCGCATATCGCTTCTATGTTTCATGGTAAGATATAGTATTTATTGCGAAGTGTCATTTATACCTCGTATTCACTTCAAAAGAAGATAAATGCGAGACTTCCATGCTAGGAAATAGCGTTTGCAGATGTCTACGTATCGTAGCAATGGTTTTCTAATACTGCTTAAAACGCGATATCGCATCTCACATCTATGTTTCATGATAAGATATAATTTTCATTGCGATTTGTCATGTATACCTCGTATTCACTTCAAAAGAATGTAAATGCGACACTTCCTTGCTAGGAAATAGCGTTTGCATATGTCTGCGTATCGTAGCAATATTTTTCTTATGCTTCTTAAAACGGGATATCGCATATCATTACTATGTTTCGGGACAAGATATAATATTCATTGCGAAGTGTCATGTATAGCTCGTACTCACTCCAAAAGTATGTAAATGCAAGACTTCCTTGCTAAGAAGTAGCGTTTCCAGATGTCTATGCATCGAAACAATAGAGTTCTAGTGCTTCTTAAAACGTGATGTCGAATCCCATTTCTCTTTTTCATGATATGATATAATATTCATTGCGAAGTGCCATGTATAACTCGTATTCACTTCAAAAGAATATAAATGCGAAACTTCCATGCTAGGAAATAGCGTTTGCAGATGTCTACGTATCGTAGCAATGGTGTCCTAATACTGCTTAAAACGCGACATCGCATCTCACATCTATGTTTCATGATAAGATATAATATTCATTGCGAAGTGTCATGTATACCTCGTATTCACTCCAAACGAATGTAAATGCGACACTTCCATGCTAGGAAATAGCGTTTGCATATGTCTACGTATCGTAGCAATAGAGTTCTAATGATACTTAAAACGAGATGTCGCATTTCATTTCTATGATTCGTGATAAGACATAATGTTCATTGCGAAGTGTTATGTATACCTCGTATTCACTTCAAATAAATGTAAATGCGACACATACTTACTAGGAAATAGCGACTGCAGATGTCTCCGTATCGAAGCAACAGAGATCTAATGCTTCTTAAATCGCGACATCGCATCTCATTCCTATGGTTCGTGGTAAGGTATAATTTTCACTGCGAAGTGTCATGTTTGCCTCTTATTCACTTCAAAAGAATGTAAATGCGACACTTCCTTGCTAAGAAGTAGCGTTTCCGGATGTCTATGCATCGAAACAATAGAGTTCTAGTGCTGCCTAAAACGAGATGTCGCATCCCATTTCTCTGTTTCATGATATGATATAATATTTATTGCGAAGTGTCATGTGTAACTGGTATTCACTTCAAAAGAATGTAAATGCGACACTTCCATGCTAGGAAATAGCGTTTGCAGATATCTACGTATCGTAGCAATAGAGATCTAATGCATCTTAAAACGAGATGTCGCATATCGTTTCTATGTTTCATGACAAGATATAATATTCATTGCGAAGTGCCATGTTTTCCTCGTATTCACTTCAAAAGAATGTAAATGCGACACTTCCTTGCTAAGAAGTAGCCTTTCCAGATATCTATGCATCGAAACAATAGAGTTCTAGTGCTTCTTAATACGAGATGTCGAATCCCATTTCTCTTTTTCATGATATGATATAATATTCATTGCGAAGTGCCATGTATAACTCGTATACACTTTAAAGAATGTAAATGCGTAACTTCCATGCTAGGAAATAGCGTTTGCAGATCTCTCCGTACCGAAGCAATAGAGATCTATTACTTCTTAAAACGGGATATCGCATCTCATTTCTATGTTTCATGACAAGATATAATATTCATTGCGAAGTGTCATGTATAGCTCGTACTCACTTCAAAAGAATGTAAATGCGAAACTTCCATGCTAGGAAATAGCGTTTGCAGATGTCTACGTATCGTAGCAATGGTTTTCTAATACTGCTTAAAACGCGATATCGCATCTCACATCTATGTTTCATGATAAGATATAATTTTCATTGCGATTTGTCATGTATACCTCGTATTCACTTCAAAGAATGTAAATGCGAAACTTCCATGCTAGGAAATAGCGTTTGCAGATGTCTACGTATCGTAGCAATAGAGATCTAATGCATCTTAAAACGAGATGTCGCATATCGTTTCTATGTTTCATGGTAAGATATAATATTTATTGCGAAGTGTCATTTATACCTCGTATTCACTTCAAAAGAAGATAAATGCGAAACTTCCATGCTAGGAAATAGCGTTTGCAGATGTCTACGTATCGTAGCAATGGTTTTCTAATCCTGCTTAAAACGCGATATCGCATCTCACATCTATGTTTCATGATAAGATATAATTTTCATTGCGATTTGTCATGTACACCTCGTATTCACTTCAAAAGAATGTAAATGCGACACTTCCTTGCTAGGAAATAGCGTTTCCAGATATCTACGTATCGTAGTAATAGTGTTCTAATGCTTCTTAAAACGCGATTTCGCATCTCAATTCTATGTTTCATTATAAGCTATAATGTCCATTGCGAAGTGTCATGTATACCTCGTCCACACTTCAATAGAATGTAAATGTCACGCGTCCCTTGCTAGGAAATTGCGTTTCCAGATGTCTACGTATCGAAGCAATAGAGTTTTAGTGCCACTTTAAACGCGATATCGCATCTCATTTCTGTGATTCATGATAAGATATAATATTCATTGCGAAATGTTATGTATACCTCGTCTACACTTCAAAAGAATGTAAACGCGACACTTCCTTGCTAGGAAATAGTGTTTCCCGGTGTCTACGTATCGCAGAAGTAGAGATGCAATGCTTCTTGAAACGCGATATCGCATGTCAATCCTGTGTTTCGTGATTAGATATAATATTCGAAGCGAAGTTTTATGTATACCTCGTCTACACTTCAAAGGAATGTAATTGTCACACATCCCTGCTTGGAAATGCGTTTCCAGATGTCTACGTATAGAAGCAATAGAGTTCTAATGCTTCTTAGAACGCGATTTCGCATCTAATTTCAATGTTTCACGATAAGATATAATTTTCATTGCGAACTATTATATATACCTCTTCTACACTACAAAAGAATGTAAATGCGACACCTTCTTGCTGGGAAATAGCGTTTCCAGATGTCTACGTATCGAAGCAATAGAGTTCTAATGCTTCTCGGAGCGCGATATTGCATCTAATTTCACTGTTTCATGATAAGATATAATATTCATTGCGAAGTGTCATGTATACCTCGTATTCACGTCAAATAAATGTAAATCGACACTTCTATGCTAGGAAATAGCGTATGCAGATGTCTACGCGACGAGGCAATAGAGTTCCAATGCTTCTTAAAACGCGATACAGCATCTCATTTCTATGTTTCATGATAAGATATAATATTCATTGCGAAGTGTCACTTACACCTCGCATACACTTCAAATGAATGTAAATGCGACACTTCCTTGCTAGGAAATGGCGTTTGCAGATGTCTACGTATCGTAGCAATGGTTTTCTAATACTGCTTAAAACGCAATATCGCATCTCACAGCTATGTTTCATGATAAGATATAATTTCATTGCGATTTGTCATGTATACCTCGTATTCACTTCAAAAGAATGTAAATGCGAAACTTCCATGCTAGGAAATAGCGTTTGCAGATGTCTACGTATCGTAGCAATAGAGATCTAATGCATCTTAAAACGAGATGTCGCATATCGCTCCTATGTTTCATGGTAAGATATAGTATTTATTGCGAAGTGTCATTTATACCTCGTATTCACTTCAAAAGAAGATAAATGCGAGACTTCCATGCTAGGAAATAGCGTTTGCAGATGTCTACGTATCGTAGCAATGGTTTTCTAATACTGCTTAAAACGCGATATCGCATCTCACATCTATGTTTCATGATAAGATATAATTTTCATTGCGATTTGTCATGTATACCTCGTATTCACTTCAAAAGAATGTAAATGCGACACTTCCTTGCTAGGAAATAGCGTTTGCATATGTCTGCGTATCGTAGCAATATTTTTCTTATGCTTCTTAAAACGGGATATCGCATATCATTACTATGTTTCGGGACAAGATATAATATTCATTGCGAAGTGTCATGTATAGCTCGTACTCACTCCAAAAGTATGTAAATGCAAGACTTCCTTGCTAAGAAGTAGCGTTTCCAGATGTCTATGCATCGAAACAATAGAGTTCTAGTGCTTCTTAAAACGTGATGTCGAATCCCATTTCTCTTTTTCATGATATGATATAATATTCATTGCGAAGTGCCATGTATAACTCGTATTCACTTCAAAAGAATATAAATGCGAAACTTCCATGCTAGGAAATAGCGTTTGCAGATGTCTACGTATCGTAGCAATGGTGTCCTAATACTGCTTAAAACGCGACATCGCATCTCACATCTATGTTTCATGATAAGATATAATATTCATTGCGAAGTGTCATGTATACCTCGTATTCACTCCAAACGAATGTAAATGCGACACTTCCATGCTAGGAAATAGCGTTTGCATATGTCTACGTATCGTAGCAATAGAGTTCTAATGATACTTAAAACGAGATGTCGCATTTCATTTCTATGATTCGTGATAAGACATAATGTTCATTGCGAAGTGTTATGTATACCTCGTATTCACTTCAAATAAATGTAAATGCGACACATACTTACTAGGAAATAGCGACTGCAGATGTCTCCGTATCGAAGCAACAGAGATCTAATGCTTCTTAAATCGCGACATCGCATCTCATTCCTATGGTTCGTGGTAAGGTATAATTTTCACTGCGAAGTGTCATGTTTGCCTCTTATTCACTTCAAAAGAATGTAAATGCGACACTTCCTTGCTAAGAAGTAGCGTTTCCGGATGTCTATGCATCGAAACAATAGAGTTCTAGTGCTGCCTAAAACGAGATGTCGCATCCCATTTCTCTGTTTCATGATATGATATAATATTTATTGCGAAGTGTCATGTGTAACTGGTATTCACTTCAAAAGAATGTAAATGCGACACTTCCATGCTAGGAAATAGCGTTTGCAGATATCTACGTATCGTAGCAATAGAGATCTAATGCATCTTAAAACGAGATGTCGCATATCGTTTCTATGTTTCATGACAAGATATAATATTCATTGCGAAGTGCCATGTTTTCCTCGTATTCACTTCAAAAGAATGTAAATGCGACACTTCCTTGCTAAGAAGTAGCCTTTCCAGATATCTATGCATCGAAACAATAGAGTTCTAGTGCTTCTTAATACGAGATGTCGAATCCCATTTCTCTTTTTCATGATATGATATAATATTCATTGCGAAGTGCCATGTATAACTCGTATACACTTTAAAAGAATGTAAATGCGTAACTTCCATGCTAGGAAATAGCGTTTGCAGATCTCTCCGTACCGAAGCAATAGAGATCTATTACTTCTTAAAACGGGATATCGCATCTCATTTCTATGTTTCATGACAAGATATAATATTCATTGCGAAGTGTCATGTATAGCTCGTACTCACTTCAAAAGAATGTAAATGCGAAACTTCCATGCTAGGAAATAGCGTTTGCAGATGTCTACGTATCGTAGCAATGGTTTTCTAATACTGCTTAAAACGCGATATCGCATCTCACATATATGTTTCATGATAAGATATAATTTTCATTGCGATTTGTCATGTATACCTCGTATTCACTTCAAAAGAATGTAAATGCGAAACTTCCATGCTAGGAAATAGCGTTTGCAGATGTCTACGTATCGTAGCAATAGAGATCTAATGCATCTTAAAACGAGATGTCGCATATCGTTTCTATGTTTCATGGTAAGATATAATATTTATTGCGAAGTGTCATTTATACCTCGTATTCACTTCAAAAGAAGATAAATGCGAAACTTCCATGCTAGGAAATAGCGTTTGCAGATGTCTACGTATCGTAGCAATGGTTTTCTAATCCTGCTTAAAACGCGATATCGCATCTCACATCTATGTTTCATGATAAGATATAATTTTCATTGCGATTTGTCATGTACACCTCGTATTCACTTCAAAAGAATGTAAATGCGACACTTCCTTGCTAGGAAATAGCGTTTCCAGATATCTACGTATCGTAGTAATAGTGTTCTAATGCTTCTTAAAACGCGATTTCGCATCTCAATTCTATGTTTCATTATAAGCTATAATGTCCATTGCGAAGTGTCATGTATACCTCGTCCACACTTCAATAGAATGTAAATGTCACGCGTCCTTGCTAGGAAATTGCGTTTCCAGATGTCTACGTATCGAAGCAATAGAGTTTTAGTGCCACTTTAAACGCGATATCGCATCTCATTTCTGTGATTCATGATAAGATATAATATTCATTGCGAAATGTTATGTATACCTCGTCTACACTTCAAAAGAATGTAAACGCGACACTTCCTTGCTAGGAAATAGTGTTTCCCGGTGTCTACGTATCGCAGAAGTAGAGATGCAATGCTTCTTGAAACGCGATATCGCATGTCAATCCTGTGTTTCGTGATTAGATATAATATTCGAAGCGAAGTTTTATGTATACCTCGTCTACACTTCAAAGGAATGTAATTGTCACACATCCCTGCTTGGAAATGCGTTTCCAGATGTCTACGTATAGAAGCAATAGAGTTCTAATGCTTCTTAGAACGCGATTTCGCATCTAATTTCAATGTTTCACGATAAGATATAATTTTCATTGCGAACTATTATATATACCTCTTCTACACTACAAAAGAATGTAAATGCGACACCTTCTTGCTGGGAAATAGCGTTTCCAGATGTCTACGTATCGAAGCAATAGAGTTCTAATGCTTCTCGGAGCGCGATATTGCATCTAATTTCACTGTTTCATGATAAGATATAATATTCATTGCGAAGTGTCATGTATACCTCGTATTCACGTCAAATAAATGTAAATCGACACTTCTATGCTAGGAAATAGCGTATGCAGATGTCTACGCGACGAGGCAATAGAGTTCCAATGCTTCTTAAAACGCGATACAGCATCTCATTTCTATGTTTCATGATAAGATATAATATTCATTGCGAAGTGTCACTTACACCTCGCATACACTTCAAATGAATGTAAATGCGACACTTCCTTGCTAGGAAATGGCGTTTGCAGATGTCTACGTATCGTAGCAATGGTTTTCTAATACTGCTTAAAACGCAATATCGCATCTCACAGCTATGTTTCATGATAAGATATAATTTTCATTGCGATTTGTCATGTATACCTCGTATTCACTTCAAAAGAATGTAAATGCGAAACTTCCATGCTAGGAAATAGCGTTTGCAGATGTCTACGTATCGTAGCAATAGAGATCTAATGCATCTTAAAACGAGATGTCGCATATCGCTCCTATGTTTCATGGTAAGATATAGTATTTATTGCGAAGTGTCATTTATACCTCGTATTCACTTCAAAAGAAGATAAATGCGAGACTTCCATGCTAGGAAATAGCGTTTGCAGATGTCTACGTATCGTAGCAATGGTTTTCTAATACTGCTTAAAACGCGATATCGCATCTCACATCTATGTTTCATGATAAGATATAATTTTCATTGCGATTTGTCATGTATACCTCGTATTCACTTCAAAAGAATGTAAATGCGACACTTCCTTGCTAGGAAATAGCGTTTGCATATGTCTGCGTATCGTAGCAATATTTTTCTTATGCTTCTTAAAACGGGATATCGCATATCATTACTATGTTTCGGGACAAGATATAATATTCATTGCGAAGTGTCATGTATAGCACGTACTCACTCCAAAAGTATGTAAATGCAAGACTTCCTTGCTAAGAAGTAGCGTTTCCAGATGTCTATGCATCGAAACAATAGAGTTCTAGTGCTTCTTAAAACGTGATGTCGAATCCCATTTCTCTTTTTCATGATATGATATAATATTCATTGCGAAGTGCCATGTATAACTCGTATTCACTTCAAAAGAATATAAATGCGAAACTTCCATGCTAGGAAATAGCGTTTGCAGATGTCTACGTATCGTAGCAATGGTGTCCTAATACTGCTTAAAACGCGACATCGCATCTCACATCTATGTTTCATGATAAGATATAATATTCATTGCGAAGTGTCATGTATACCTCGTATTCACTCCAAACGAATGTAAATGCGACACTTCCATGCTAGGAAATAGCGTTTGCATATGTCTACGTATCGTAGCAATAGAGTTCTAATGATACTTAAAACGAGATGTCGCATTTCATTTCTATGATTCGTGATAAGACATAATGTTCATTGCGAAGTGTTATGTATACCTCGTATTCACTTCAAATAAATGTAAATGCGACACATACTTACTAGGAAATAGCGACTGCAGATGTCTCCGTATCGAAGCAACAGAGTTCTAATGCTTCTTAAATCGCGACATCGCATCTCATTCCTATGGTTCGTGGTAAGGTATAATTTTCATTGCGAAGTATCATGTTTGCCTCTTATTCACTTCAAAAGAATGTAAATGCGACACTCCCTTGCTAGGAAATAGCGCTTCCAGATATCTACGTACCGTAGCAATAGATTTCTTACGCTTCTTAAAACGGGATATCGCATCTCATTTCTATGCTTTATGACAAGATATAATATCCATTGCGAAGTGTCATGTATACCTCGTATTCACTTCAAAAGAATGTAAATGTGACACTTCCTTGCTAGGAAATAGCGGTTGCATATGTCTACGTATCGTAGCAATAGAGATCTAATGCATCCTAAAACGAGATATCGCATCTCGTTCCTCCGTTTCATGATAAGATATAATATTCATTGCGAAGTGTCATGTATACCTGGTATTCACTTCAAAAGAATGTAAATGCGACACATCCATGCTAGGAAATAGTGTTTGCAGATGTCTACGTATCGTAGCAATAGTGTTCTAATGCTTCTTAGAACGCGATATCGCATCTCACTTCTATGTTTCATGATAAAATATAATATTTATTGCGAAGTGTCATGTATACATCGAATTCACTTCAAAAGAATGTAAATGCGACACATCCATGCTAGGAAATAGCGTTTGCAGATGTCCACGTATCGTAGCAATAGTGTTCTAATGCTTCTTAGAACGCGATATCGCATCTCACTTCTATGTTGCATGATAAAATATAATATTTATTGCGACGTGTCATGTATACATCGTATTCACTTCAACAGAATGTAAATGCGACACTTCCATGCTAGGAAATAGCATTTGCAGATGTCAACGTATCGTAGCAATAGTGTTCTAATGCTTATTAAAACGAGATGTCGCATTTCATTTCAATGTTCCGTAATAAGATATAATATTCATTGTGGAGTGTCATGTATACCTCGTATTCAATTCAAAAGGATGTAAGTGCGACACTCCCTTGCTAGGAAATATTGTTTGCAGATGTGAACGTATCGTAGCAATAGAGTTCCAATGCTTCTACAAACGAGATGTCGCACTTCATTTCTATGTTTCGTAATAAGATATAATATTCTTTGTGGAGTGTTATGTATACCTCGAATTCACTTCGAAACGATGTAAGTGCGACACTTCCTTGCTAGGAAATATTGTTTGCAGATGTCTACGTATCGTAGCAATAGAGTTCTAATGCTACTTAAATCGCGATATCGCATCTCATTTATATGTTTCTTGATAAGATATAATATTCATTGCGAAGTATCATGTATACCTCGTATTCACTCCAAGAGAATGTAAATGCGACGTTTCCATCCTAGGAAATAGCGTTTGCAGATATCTACGATTGTAGCAAAAGAGTCCTAATGCTTCTTAAAACGAGACGTCACATTTCATTTCTATGTTTGGTGATAAGATATAATATTCATTGCGAAGTGTCATGTATACCTCGTATTCACTCCAAACGAATGTAAATGCGACACTTCCTTGCTAGGAAATAGCGTTTGCAGATGCCTGAGTATCGTAGGAATAGGGTTCTAATGCTTCCTGGATCGCGATATCGCATCTCATTTCTATGTTTCGTGATAAGTTATAATATTCATTCCGAAGTGTCATGTGTACCTCGAATTCACTTCAAAAGATTGTAAATGCGACACTTCCATGTTAGGAAATAGCGTTTGCAGATATCTCCGCATCGAGGCAATAGGGTTCTAATGCTTCGTAAAACGCGATGTCGCATCTCACATCTATGTTACATGATAAGATATAATAATCATTGCGAAGTGTCATGTATACATCGTATTCACTTCAAAAGAATGTAAATGCGAATTTTCCTTGCTAGGAAATAGCGTTTGCTGATGTCTATGTATCGTAGCAATAGAGTTCTAATGCTTCTCAAAACGCGATATCGCATCTCATTTCCATGCTTCGTGATAAAATATAATATTCATTGCGAAGTGTCATGTACACCACGTATTCACTACAAAAGAATGTAAATGCGACACTTCCATGCTAGGAAATAGGGCTTGCAGATGTCTATGTGTCGTAGCAATAGAGTTCTAATGCTTCTCAAAAAGCGATATCGGATCCCATTTCTATGCTTCGTGATAGGATATAATATTCATTGCGAAGTGTCATGCACACCTCGTATTCACTACAAAAGAATGTAAATGCGACACTTCCATGCTAGGAAATAGCGTGTGCAGATGTCTCCACATCGAGGCCATAGAGTTTTAATGCTTCTTACAACGCGATATCGCATCTCTCTTCTATGTTTCATGATAAGATATAATATTCATGGCGAAGTGTCATGTATACCACGTATTCACTTCAAAAGAATGTAAATGCGACACCTCCATGCTAGGAAATAGTATTTTCAGATGTCAACGTATCGTAGCAATATTGTTCTAATGCTTCTTAAAACGAGATGTCGCATTTCATTTCTATGTTTCGTAATAAGATATAATATTCATTGTGGAGTGTCATGTATACCTCGTATTCACTTCAAAAAGATGTAAATGCGACACTTCCATGCTAGGAAATAGCGCTTGCAGATGTCTACGTATCATAGCAATAGAGTTCTAATGCTTCTCAAAATACGATATCGCATCTCATTTCTATGCTTCGTGATAAGATATAATATTCATTGCGAAGTGTCATGCACACCTCGTATTCACTACAAAAGAATGTAAATGCGACACTTCCATGCTAGGAAATAGCGTCTGCAGGTGTCTACGTATCGTAGCAATATAGTCCTAATGCTTCATAATTCGCGATATCAAATCTCATTTCTTTGTTTACTGGTAAGATATAATATACATTGCGAAGTGTCATGTATACCTCGTGTTCACTTCCAAAGAATGTAAATGCGACACTTCCTTACCAGGAAATAGCGTTTGCAGATGTCTACGTATCGAGGCAACAGGTTTCTAATGCTTCTTAAAACGCGATATGGCATCTCACTACAATGTTTCATGATAAGATATAATGTTCATTGCGAAGTGTCATGTATACCGCGTATTCACTTCAAAAGGATGTAAATGCGACACTTCCATGCTAGGAAATAGCGTTTGCAGATGTCTACGCATCGAGGCAATAGAGTTCTAGTGCTTCTTAAAACGCGGTATCGCATCTCACTTCCATGTCTCATGATAAGATATAAGATTCATTGCGTAGTATCATGTATACCTCGTATTCACTTCAAAAGAATGTAAATGCGAAACTTCCATGCTAGGAAATAGCGTTTGCAGATGTCTACGTATAATAGCAATAGAGTTCTAGCGCTTCTTGAAATGCGAAATCGAATTTCATTTATATGTTACGTGATGAGATATAATATTCATTGCGAAGTGTCATGTATACCTCGTATTCACTTCAAAATAATATAAATGCGACGTTTCCATCCTAGGAAATAACGTTTGCAGATGTCTACGTATCGTAGCAATGGAGTTCTAACGCTTCTTAGAACGCGATATCGCATTTTATTTCTATGTTTTATGATAAGATGTATTATTCATTGCGAAGTGTCATGTACACCTCGTATTCACTTCAAATGAACGTAAATGCGTCACTTCCATACTAGGAAATAGCGTTTGCAGATGCCTACGTATCGTAGCAATAGAATTCTAATGCTTATCACAACGCAATATCGCATCTCGTTTTTATGTTTCATGATAAGATATAATATTCATTGCGAAGAGTCACGTATTCCTCGTGTTCACTTCAAGAGAATGTAAATGCGACACTTTCTTGCTAGGAAGTAGCGTTTCCAGATGTCTACGTATCGAAACAATTGAGTTCTAGTGCTTCTTAAAACGAGATGTCGCATCTCATTCCTCTGTTTCATGATAAGATATAATATTCATTGCGAAGTGTCATGTACACCTCGTATTCACTTCTGAAGAATGTAAATGCGACACTTCCTTGCTAGGAAATAGCGTTTGCATATGTCTATGCATCGAAACAATAAAGTACTAGTGCTTCTTAAAACGAGATGTCGTGTCCCATTTCTCTTTTTCATTATATGATATAATATTCATTGCGAAGTGCCATGTATAACTCGTATTCACTTCAAAAGAATATAAATGCGAAACTTCCATGCTAGGAAATAGCGTTTGCAGATGTCTACGTATCGTAGCAATGGTTTCCTAATACTGCTTAAAACGCGACATCGCATCTCACATCTATGTTTCATGATAAGATATAATTTTCATTGCGATTTGTCATGTATACCTCGTGTTCACTTCAAAAGAATGTAAATGCGACACTTCCTTGCTAGGAAATAGCGTTTGCATATGTCTACGTATCGTAGCAATAGAGATCCAATGCATCTTAGAACGAGATGTCGCATCTCGTTTCTATGTTTCATGATATGATATAATATTCATTGCGAAGTGCCATGTTTTCCTCGTATTCTCTTCAAAAGAATGTAAATGCGACACTTCCTTGCTAAGAAGTAGCGTTTCCAGATATCTATGCATCGAAACAATAGAGTTCTAGTGCTTCTTAAAACGAGATGTCGAATCCTATTTCTCTTTTTCATGATATGATATAATATTCATTGCGAAGTGCCATGAATAACTCGTATTCACTTCAACAGAAAATAAATGCGAAACTTCCATGCTAGGAAATAGCGTTTGCATATGTCTACGTATCGTAGCAATAGAGATCCAATGCATCTTAGAACGAGATGTCGCATCTCGTTTCTATGTTTCATGATATGATATAATATTCATTGCGAAGTGCCATGTATAACACGTATTCACTTCAAAAGAATATAAATGCGAAACATCCATGCTAGGAAATAGCGTTTGCAGATGTCTACGTATCGTAGCAATGGTTTCCTAATACTGCTTAAAACGCGACATCGCATCTCACATCTATGTTTCATGATAAGATTTAATATTCATTGCGATTTGTCATGTATACCTCGTATTCACTTCAAAAGAATGTAAATGCGAAAGTTCCATGCAAGGAAATAGCGTTTGCAGATGTCTACGTATCGTAGCAATGGTGTTCTAATACTGCTTAAAACGCGACATCGCATCACACATCTATGTTTCATGATAAGATATAATATTCATTGCGAAGTGTCATGTATAGCTCGTACTCACTCCAAAAGAATGTAAATGCGAGACTTCCTTCCTAAGATGTAGCGTTTCCCGATGTCTGTGCATCGAAACAATGGAGTTCTAGTGCTTCTTAAAACGATATGTCGAGTCCCATTTCTCTTTTTCATGATATGATATAATATTCATTGCGAAGTGTCATGTATAACTCGTATTCACTTCAAAAGAATGTAAATGCGAAACTTCCATGCTAGGAAATAGCGTTTGCAGATGTCTACGTATCGTAGCAATGGTGTTCTAATACTGCTTAAGACGCGACATCGCATCACACATATATGTTTCATGATAAGATATAATATTCATTGCGAAGTGTCATGTATAGCTCGTACTCACTCCAAAAGAATGTAAATGCGAGACTTCCTTCCTAAGAAGTAGCGTTTCCCGATGTCTATGCATCGAAACAATAGAGTTCTAGTGCTTCTTAAAACGATATGTCGAGTCCCATTTCTCTTTTTCATGATATGATATAATATTCATTGCGAAGTGCCATGTATAACTCGTATTCACTTCAAAAGAATGTAAATACGAAACTTCCATGCTAGGAAATAGCGTTTGCAGATGTCTACGTATCGTAGCAATAGTGTTCTAATACTGCTTAAAACGCGACATCGCATCACACATCTATGTTTCATGATAAGATATAATATTCATTGCGAAGTGTCATGTATAGCTCGTACTCACTCCAAAAGAATGTAAATGCGAGACTTCCTTCCTAAGAAGTAGCGTTTCCAGATGTCTATGCATCAAAACAATAAAGTTCTAGTGCTTCTTAAAACGAGATGTCGTGTCCCATTTCTCTTTTTCATGATATGATATAATATTCATTGCGAAGTGCCATGAATAACTCGCATTCACTTCAAAAGAATATAAATGCGAAACTTCCATGCTAGGAAATAGCGTTTGCAGATGTCTACGTATCGTAGCAATGGTGTCCTAATACTGCTTAAAACGCGACATCGCATCTCACATCTATGTTTCATGATAAGATATAATATTCATTGCGATTTGTCATGTATACCTCGTATTCACTTCAAAAGAATGTAAATGCGACACTTCCTTGCTAGGAAATAGCGTTTGCATATGTCTGCGTATCGTAGCAATATATTTCTTATGCTTCTTAAAACGGGATATCGCATCTCATTACTATGTTTCGGGACAAGATATAATATTCATTGCGAAGTGCCAGGTTTTCCTCGTATTCACTTCAAAAGAATGTAAATGCGACACTTCCTTGCTAAGAAGTAGCGTTTCCGGATGTCTATGCATCGAAACAATAGAGTTCTAGTGCTGCCTAAAACGAGATGTCGCATCCCATTTCTCTGTTTCATGATATGATATAATATTTATTCCGAAGTGTCATGTGTAACTCGTATTCACTTCAAAAGAATGTAAATGCGACACTTCCATGCTAGGAAATAGCGTTTGCAGATATCTACGTATCGTAGCAATAGAGATCTAATGCATCTTAAAACGAGATGTCGCATATCGTTTCTATGTTTCATGACAAGATATAATATTCATTGCGAAGTGCCATGTTTTCCTCGTATTCACTTCAAAAGAATGTAAATGCGACACTTCCTTGCTAAGAAGTAGCCTTTCCAGATATCTATGCATCGAAACAATAGAGTTCTAGTGCTTCTTAAAACGAGATGTCGAATCCCATTTCTCTTTTTCATGATATGATATAATATTCATTGCGAAGTGTCATGTGTAGCTCGTATTCACTTCAACAGAATGTAAATGCGACACTTCCTTGCTAAGAAGCATCGTTTGTAGATGTCTACGTATCGTAACAGTAAAGTACTAATGCTTCTTAAAACGAGATGTCGCATCTCATTTCTCTGTTTCATGATAAGATATAATATCCATTGCGAAGTGTCACGAATAGCTCGTATTCACTTCAAAAGAATGTAAATGCGAAACTTCCATGCTAGGAAATAGCGTTTGCAGATGTCTACGTATCGTAGCAATGGTTTTCTAATACTGCTTAAAACGCGATATCGCATCTCACATCTATGTTTCATGATAAGATATAATTTTCATTGCGATTTGTCATGTATACCTCGTATTCACTTCAAAAGAATGTATATGCGAAACTTCCATGCTAGGAAATAGCGTTTGCAGATGTCTACGTATCGTAGCAATAGAGATCTAATGCATCTTAACACGAGATGTCGCATATCGTTTCTATGTTTCATGGTAAGATATAATATTTATTGCGAAGTGTCATTTATACCTCGTATTCACTTCAAAAGAAGATAAATGCGAAACTTCCATGCTAGGAAATAGCGTTTGCAGATATCTACGTATCGTAGCAATGGTTTTCTAATCCTGCTTAAAACGCGATATCGCATCTCACATCTATGTTTCATGATAAGATATAATTTTCATTGCGATTTGTCATGTACACCTCGTATTCACTTCAAAAGAATGTAAATGCGACACTTCCTTGCTAGGAAATAGCGTTTCCAGATATCTACGTATCGTAGTAATAGTGTTCTAATGCTTCTTAAAACGCGATTTCGCATCTCAATTCTATGTTTCATTATAAGCTATAATGTCCATTGCGAAGTGTCATGTATACCTCGTCCACACTTCAATAGAATGTAAATGTCACGCGTCCTTGCTAGGAAATTGCGTTTCCAGATGTCTACGTATCGAAGCAATAGAGTTTTAGTGCCACTTTAAACGCGATATCGCATCTCATTTCTGTGATTCATGATAAGATATAATATTCATTGCGAAATGTTATGTATACCTCATCTACACTTCAAAGGAATGTAATTGTCACACATCCCTGCTTGGAAATGCGTTTCCAGATGTCTACGTATAGAAGCAATAGAGTTCTAATGCTTCTTAGAACGCGATTTCGCATCTAATTTCAATGTTTCACGATAAGATATAATTTTCATTGCGAACTATTATATATACCTCTTCTACACTACAAAAGAATGTAAATGCGACACCTCCTTGCTGGGAAATAGCGTTTCCAGATGTCTACGTATCGAAGCAATAGAGTTCTAATGCTTCTCGGAGCGCGATATTGCATCTAATTTCACTGTTTCATGATAAGATATAATATTCATTGCGAAGTGTCATGTATACCTCGTATTCACGTCAAATAAATGTAAATCGACACTTCTATGCTAGGAAATAGCGTATGCAGATGTCTACGCGACGAGGCAATAGAGTTCCAATGCTTCTTAAAACGCGATACAGCATCTCAATTCTATGTTTCATGATAAGATATAATATTCATTGCGAAGTGTCACTTACACCTCGCATACACTTCAAATGAATGTAAATGCGACACTTCCTTGCTAGGAAATGGCGTTTGCAGATGTCTACGTATCGTAGCAATGGTTTTCTGATACTGCTTAAAACGCAATATCGCATCTCACAGCTATGTTTCATGATAAGATATAATTTTCATTGCGATTTGTCATGTATACCTCGTATTCACTTCAAAAGAATGTAAATGCGAAACTTCCATGCTAGGAAATAGCGTTTGCAGATATCTACGTATCGTAGCAATAGAGATCTAATGCATCTTAAAACGAGATGTCGCATATCGCTTCTATGTTTCATGGTAAGATATAATATTTATTGCGAAGTGTCATTTATACCTCGTATTCACTTCAAAAGAAGATAAATGCGAAACTTCCATGCTAGGAAATAGCGTTTGCAGATGTCTACGTATCGTAGCAATGGTTTTCTAATACTGCTTAAAACGCGATATCGCATCTCACATCTATGTTTCATGATAAGATATAATTTTCATTGCGATTTGTCATGTATACCTCGTATTCACTTCAAAAGAATGTAAATGCGACACTTCCTTGCTAGGAAATAGCGTTTGCATATGTCTGCGTATCGTAGCAATATTTTTCTTATGCTTCTTAAAACGGGATATCGCATCTCTTTACTATGTTTCGGGACAAGATATAATATTCATTGCGAAGTGTCATGTATAGCTCGTACTCACTCCAAAAGTATGTAAATGCAAGACTTCCTTGCTAAGAAGTAGCGTTTCCAGATGTCTATGCATCGAAACAATAGAGTTCTAGTGCTTCTTAAAACGTGATGTCGAATCCCATTTCTCTTTTACATGATATGATATAATATTCATTGCGAAGTGCCATGTATAACTCGTATTCACTTCAAAAGAATATAAATGCGAAACTTCCATGCTAGGAAATAGCGTTTGCAGATGTCTACGTATCGTAGCAATGGTGTCCTAATACTGCTTAAAACGCGACATCGCATCTCACATCTATGTTTCATGATAAGATATAATATTCATTGCGAAGTGTCATGTATAGCTCGTACTCACTCCAAAAGAATGTAAATGCGAGACTTCCTTGCTAAGAAGTAGCGTTTCCAGATGTCTATGCATCGAAACAATAGAGTTCTAGTGCTTCTTAAAACGAGATGACGAATCCCATTTCTCTTTTTCATGATATGATATAATATTCATTGCGAAGTGCCATGTATAACTCGTATTCACTTCAAAAGAATGTAAATGCGAAACTTCCATGCTAGTAAATAGCGTTTGCAGATGTCTACGTATCGTAGCAATAGAGTTCTGATGCTTCTATAAACGGGATATCGCATCTCATTTCTATGTTTCATGATAAGATATAACATTCATTGCGAAGTCTCATGTATACCTCGTATTCACTTCAAAAGAATGTAAGTGCGACACTTCCATGCTAGAAAATAGCGTTTGCAGATGTCTCCGCATCGAGGCCATAGAGTTCTAATGCTTCTTAAAACGCGATATCGCATCTCTCTTCTATGTTTTATGATAAGATATAATATTCATTGCGAAGTGTCATGTATACCTCGTATTCTCTCCAAACGAATGTAAATGCAACACTTCCTTGCTAGGAAATAGCTTATTCAGATGTCTACTTAAATCGCGATATCGCATCCCAATTCTATGTTTCGTGATAAGATATAATATTCAATGCGAAGTGTCATGTATACCTCGTACTCACTTCAAAAGAATGTAAGTGCGACACTTCCATGCTTGGAAATAGCGTTTGCAGATGTTTCCGCATCGAGGACACAGAGTTTTAATGCTTCTTAAAACGCGATATCGCATCTCATTTCTATGCTTCATGATAAGGTATAATATTCATTGCGAAGTGTCATGTATACCTCGTATTCACTCCAAAAGAATGTAAATGCGACACTTCCATGCTAGGAAATAGCGTTTGCAGATGTCTCCGCATCGAGGCCATAGAGTTCTAATGCTTCTTATAACGCGATATCGCACCTCACTTCTATGTTTCATGATAAGATATAATATTCATTGCGAAGTGTCATGTATATCTCGTATTCACTTCAAAAGTATGTAAATGCGACTATTCCTTTCTAGGAAATAGCATTCACAGATGCCTTATATCGTAGCAATAGAATTCTAATGCTACTTAAATCGCGATATCGCATCTCATTTATATGCTTCATGATAAGATATAATATTCATTGCGAAGTGTCATGTATACCTCGTATCCACTTCAAAAGAATGTGAATGCGACGTTTCCCTCCTTGGGTATATCGTTTGCAAATGTCTACTTATCGTAGCAAAAGGGTCCTAATGCTTCTTAAAACGAGATGTCGCATTTCATTTCTATGTTTCGTGATAAGGTATAATATTCATTGTGAAATGTCACGTATACCTCGTATTCACTCCAAACGAATGTAAATGCGACACTTCCTTGCTAGGAAATAGCGTATTCAGATGTCTACGTATCGTAGCAATAGAGTTCTAATGCTACTTAAATCGCGATATCGCATCTCATTTCTATGTTTCGTGATATGATGAAATATTCATCGCGAAGTGTCATGTACACCTCGTATTCACTTCAAAAGAATGTAAATGCGACACTTCCATGCAAGGAAATAGCATTTGCAGATGTCTCCGCATCGAGGCCATAGAGTTCTAATGCTTCTTAAAACGCGATATCGCACCTCATTTCTATGTTTCACGATAAGATATAATATTCATTGCGAAGTGGCATGTATACCTCGTATTCACTTCAAAAGAATGTAAATGCGACTACTCCTTGCTAGGAAACAGCGTTTGCAGATGCCTACGCATCGTAGCAATAGAGTTGTAGTGCTTCTCAAAACGCGATATCGCATCTCTCTTCTATGATTCACGATAAGATATAATATTCATTGCGAAGTGTCATGTATACCACGTATTCACTTCAAAGGAATGTAAATGCGACTATTGCTTGCTAGGAAATAGCGTTTGCAGATGTCTACGTATCGTAGCAATAGAATTCTAATGCTACTTAAAACGCGATATCGCATCTCATTTATATGTTTCGTGATAAGATATAATATTCATTGCGAAGTGTCATGTATACCTCGTATTCACTTCAAAAGAATGTAAATGCGACGTTTCCATCCATGGGAATATCGTTTGCAGATGTATACGTATCGTAGCAAAAGAGTCCTAATGCTTCTTAAGACGAGATGTCGCATTTCATATCTATGTTTCGTGATAAGATATAATATTCATTGCGAAATGTCATGTATACCTCGTACTCACACCAAACGAATCTAAATGCGACACTTCCTTGCTAGGAAATAGCGTCTGCAGATGTCTACGCGTCGAGGTAATAGAGTTCTAATGCTTCTTAAAACGCGATATCGCATCTCACTTCCATGTTTCATGATAAGATACAATATTCACTGCGAAGTGTCATGTATACCTCGTATTCACTTCAAAAGAATGTAAGTGCGCCACTTCCATGCCAGGAAATAGCGTTAGCAGATGTCTCCGCTTCGAGGCCATAGAGTTCTAATGCTTCTTAAAACGCGATATCGCACCTCACTTCTATGTTTCATGATAAGATATAATATTCATTGCGAAGTGTCACCTCGTATTCACTTCAAAAGAATGTAAATGCGACACTTTCTTGCTAGGAAATAGAGTTTGCACATGTCTACGTATCCAAGCAATAGAGTTCCAATGCTTCTTAAAACGCGATATCGCATCTCATTCCTATGTTTCATGATAAGATAAAATATTCGTTGTGGAGTGATATGTATACCTAGTATTCACTTGAAAAGAATATAAATGCGACACTTCCTTCCTAGGAAGTAGCTTTTGCAGATGTCTACGTATCGTAGCAATAGAGATCTAATGCTTCTTATATCGCGTTATCGCATCTCATTTCTATGTTTCATGATAAGATTTATTATCCGTTGTGAAGTGTCATGTATACCTCGTATTCACTTCAAAAGAATGTAAGTGCGACACTTCCATGCTAGGAAATAGCGTTTGCAGATGTCTACGTATCGTAGCAATAGAGTTCTAATGCTACTTAAATCGCGATATCGTATCTCATTTATATGTTTCGGGATAAGATATAATATTCATTGCGAAGTGTCATGTATACCTCGTATTCACTTCAAAAGAATGTAAATGCGACGTTTCCATCCTTGGGAATATCGTTTGCAGACGTCTACTTATCGTAGCAAAAGGGTCCTAATGCTTCTTAAAACGACATGTCGCATTTCATTTCTATGTTTCGTGATAAGATATAATATTCATTGCGAAATGTCATGTATATCTCGTACTAACACCAAACGAATGTAAATGCGATACTTCCTTGCTAGGAAATAGCGTCTGCAGATGTCTACGCGTGGAGGGAATAGAGTTCTGATGCTTCTTAGATTGCGATATCGCATCTCCCTTCCATGTTTCATGATAAGATACAATATTCATTGCGATTTGTCATGTATACCTCGTATTCACTTCAAAAGAATGTAAATGCGACACTTCCTTGCTAGGAAATAGCGTTTGCATATGTCTGCGTATCGTAGCAATGTATTTCTTATGCTTCTTAAGACGGGATATCGCATCTCATTACTATGTTTCGGGACAAGATATAATATTCATTGCGAAGTGTCATGTATAGCTCGTACTCACTCCAAAAGAATGTAAATGCGAGACTTCCTTGCTAAGAAGTAGCGTTTCCAGATGTCTATGCATCGAAACAATAGAGTTCTAGTGCTTCTTAAAACGAGATGTCGAATCCCATTTCTCTTTTTCATGATATGATATAATATTCATTGCGAAGTGCCATGTATAACTCGTATTCACTTCAAAAGAGTGTAAATGCGAAACTTCCATGCTAGGAAATAGCGTTTGCAGATGTCTACGTATCGTAGCAATGGTGTTCTAATACTGCTTAAAACGCGACATCCAATCTCACATCTATGTTTCATGATAAGATATAATATTCATTGCGATTTGTCATGTATACCTCGTATTCACTTCAAAAGAATGTAAATGCAAAACTTCCATGCTAGTAAATAGCGTTTGCAGATGTCTACGTATCGTAGCAATGGTTTTCTAATACTGCTTAAAACGCGATATCGCACCTCGAATCTATGTTTCATGATAAGATATAATATTCATTGCGATTTGTCATGTATACCTCGTATTCACTTCGAAAGAATGTAAGTGCGACACTTCCATGCTAGGAAATAGCGTTTGCAGATGTCTACGTATCGTAGCAATAGAGTTCTAATGCTACTTAAATCGCGATATCGCATCTCATTTATATGTTTCGTGATAAGATATAATATTCATTGCGAAGTGTCATGTATGCCTCGTATTCACTTCAAAAGAATGTAAATGCGACGTTTCCATCCTTGGGAATATCGTTTGCAGACGTCTACTTATCGTAGCAAAAGGGTCCTTATGCTTCTTAAAACGACATGTCGCATTTCATTTCTATGTTTCGTGATAAGATATAATATTCATTGCGAAATGTCATGTATACCTCGTACTAACACCAAACGAATGTAAATGCGATACTCCCTTGCTAGGAAATAGCGTCTGCAGATGTCTACGCGTGGAGGGAATAGAGTTCTAATGCTTCTTAGATTGCGATATCGCATCTCTCTTCCATGTTTCATGATAAGATACAATATTCATTGCGATTTGTCATGTATACCTCGTACTCACTCCAAAAGAATGTAAATGCGACACTTCCTTGCTAGGAAATAGCGTTTGCATATGTCTGCGTATCGTAGCAATATATTTCTTATGCTTCTTAAAACGGGTTACCGCATCTCATTACTATGTTTCGGGACAAGATATAATATTCATTGCGAAGTGCCATGTTTTCCTCCAAAAGAATGTAAATGCGAGACTTCCTTGCTAAGAAGTAGCGTTTCCAGATGTCTATGCATCGAAACAATAGAGTTCTAGTGCTTCTTAAAACGAGATGTCGAATCCCATTTCTCTTTTTCATGATATGATATAATATTCATTGCGAAGTGCCATGTATAACTCGTATTCACTTCAAAAGAATGTAAATGCGAAACTTCCATGCTAGTAAATAGCGTTTGCAGATGTCTACGTATCGTAGCAATGGTTTTCTAATACTGCTTAAAACGCGATATCGCACCTCACATCTATGTTTCATGATAAGATATAATATTCATTGCAATTTGTCATGTATACCTCGTATTAACTTCAAAAGAATGTAAATGCGACACTTCCTTGCTAGGAAATAGCGTTTGCATATGTCTGCGTATCGTAGCAATATATTTCTTATGCTTCTTAAAACGGGATACCGCATCTCATTACTATGTTTCGGGACAAGATATAATATTCATTGCGAAATGTTATGTATACCTCGTCTACACTTCAAAAGAATGTAAACGCGACACTTCCTTGCTAGGAAATAGTGTTTCCCGGTGTCTACGTATCGCAGAAGTAGAGATGTAATGCTTCTTGAAACGCGATATCGCATGTCAATCCTGTGTTTCGTGATTAGATATAATATTCGAAGCGAAGTTTTATGTATACCTCGTCTACACTTCAAAGGAATGTAATTGTCACACATCCCTGCTTGGAAATGCGTTTCCAGATGTCTACGTATAGAAGCAATAGAGTTCTAATGCTTCTTAGAACGCGATTTCGCATCTAATTTCAATGTTTCACGATAAGATATAATTTTCATTGCGAACTATTATATATACCTCTACTACACTACAAAAGAATGTAAATGCGACACCTCCTTGCTGGGAAATAGCGTTTCCAGATGTCTACGTATTGAAGCAATAGAGTTCTAATGCTTCTCGGAGCGCGATATTGCATCTAATTTCACTGTTTCATGATAAGATATAATATTCATTGCGAAGTGTCACTTACACCTCGCATACACTTCAAATGAATGTAAATGCGACACTTCCTTGCTAGGAAATGGCGTTTGCAGATATCTACGTATCGTAGTAATAGTGTTCTAATGCATCTTAAAACGCGATATCACATCTCATTTCTATGTTTCATGTTAGGATATAATATTCATTGTGGAGTGTCATGTATGCCTCGTACTCACTTCGAAAGAATGTAAATGCGACACTTCCTTGCTAGGAAGTAGCGTTTCCAGATATCTACGTATCGTAGTAATAGTGTTCTAATGCTTCTTAAAACGCGAAATCGCATCCCATTTCTATGTTTCGTGATAAGGTGTAATATTCATTGTGGAGTGTTATGTATAACCCATATTCACTTCAAAAGAATGTAAATGCGGCACTTCCTTGCTATTATGTAGCGTTTGCATTTGTCTACGTGTCGTAGCAAGAGAGCTCTAATGCTTTTTAAATCCCGATATCGCATCTCATTTCTATGTTTCATGATAAGATATAATATCCATTGTGAAGTGTTATGTATACCTTGCATTCACTTCAAAAGAATGTAAGTGCGACGCTTCCTTGCTGTTAAATAGCGTTTGCAGATGTCTACGTATCGTAGAAATAGATTTCTAATCCTTTTTAAATGGCGATATCGCATTCCATTTCTATGTTTCGTGATAAAATATAATGTTCATTGTTTAGTGCTATGTATACCTCGTATTCACTTCAAAAGAATGTAAATGCGACACTTGTATGCTTGGAAATAGCGTTTGCATATGTCTACGTATCGTAACAATAGAGTTCAAATGCTCCTTAAAACGCGATATCGCATCTCATTTCTATGTTTCATTTTATGATATAATATTTATTGCGAAGTGCCTCGTATATCCCGCATACATATCAAATGAATGTAAATTGCGACACTTCCTTGATAGGAAATAGCGATGGCAGATGTCTACGTATCGAAGCAGTAGAGATCTAATGCTTCTCAAATCGCAATATCGCATCTCAATTCTATGTTTCATGATGAGATATAATATTCATTGCGAAGTGTCATGTATACCTCGTATTCACTTCAAAAGAAGGTAAATGCGACACTTGCTTGCTAGGAAATAGCGTTTGCATATGTCTGCGTATCGTAGCAATATATTTCTTATGCTTCTTAAATCGCGATATCGCATCTCATTACTATGTTTCGGGACAAGATATAATATTCATTGTGGAGTGTTTAGTATACCCCGTATTCATTTGAAAAGAATGTAAGTGCAGCATTTCCTTGCTATTAAATGGCGTTTGCATATGTCCGCGTATCGAAGCAGTAGAGTTCAAATCCTTCTTTTAATGCGATATCGCGTCTCATTTCTTTGTTTCATGATAGGATATAATATTCATAGCGAAGTGTCACCTATACCTCGCATACACTTCAAATGAATGTAAATGCGATACTTCCTTGCTAGGAAATAGCGCTTGCAGATGTTTACGTATCGAAGCAATAGAGTTCTAATGCTTCTTATAACGAGATATCGCATCACATTTCTATGTTTCATTATAAGATATAATATACATTGCAAGGTGTCATGTATTCCTCGTATTCACTTCAGAAGAATGTAAATGCGACACTTCCATTCTAGGAACTAGCTTTTTCCAATGTCTACGTATCGTAGCAATAGTGTTCTTATGCTTCTCAAAACGCGATATCGCATCTCATTTCTATGTTTCCTGATAAGATATAATATTCATTGCGAAGTGTCATGTACACCTCGTACTCACACCAAACGAATGTAAATGCGACACTTCCTTGCTAGGAAATAGCGTCTGCAGTTGTCTACGCGTCGAGGTAATAGAGTTCTAATGCTTCTTAAAACGGGATATCGCATGTCACTTCCATGTTTCATGATAAGATACAATATTCATTGCTAAGTGTCATGTATACCTCGTATTCACTTCAAAAGAATGTAAGTGCGACACTTCCATGCTAGGAAATAGCGTTTGCACATGTCTCCGCATCGAGGCCATAGGGTTCTAATGCTTCTTAAAACGCGATATCGCACCTCACATCTATGTTTCATGATAAGATATAATATTCATTGCGAAGTGTCATGTGTACCTCGTATTCACTTCAAAAGAATGTAAATGCGACTAATCCTTGCTAGGAAATAACGTCTGCAGATGCCTACGTTTCGTAGAAATAGAATTGTAATGCTTTTTAGATCGCGATATCGCATCTCATTTCTATGTTTCGTGATAAGTTATAATATTCATTCCGAAGTGTCATGTGTACCTCGAATTCACTTCAATAGAATGTAAATGCGACATTTCCTTGCTAGGTCGTAGCATATTCAGATGTCTACGTATTGTAGCAATAGAGTTCTAATGCTACTTAAATCGCGATATCGCATCTCATTTAAATTTTTGGTGATAAGATATAATATTCATTGCGGAGTGTCATGCATACCTCCTATTCACTCCAAACAAATGTAAATGCGACACTTCCTTCCTAGGAAATAGCGTCTGCAGATGTCTACGCATCGAGGCGATAGAGTTCTAATGCTTCTTAAAACGCGATATCGCATCTCATTTCTATGTTTCATTATAAGATATAATATTCATTGCGAAGTGACATGTATACCTCGTATTCACATCAAAAGAATGTAAATGCGACTACTCCTTGCTAGATCATAGCGTTTGCAGATGCCTACGTATCGTAGCAATAGAGTTATAATGCTTCTTAGATCGCGGTATCGCATCTCATTTTTATGTTTCGTGATAAGTTACAATATTCATTCCGAAGTGTCATGTAAACCTCGAATTCATTTCAAAAGAATGTAAATGCGACTATTGCTTGCTAGGAAATAGCGTTTGCAGATATCTCCGCATGGAGGCAATAGGGATCTAATGCTTCTTAAGACGCGATATCGCATCTCACTTATTTGTTACATGATAAGATATAATGTTCATTGTGAAGTGTCATGTATACCTCGTATTCACTTCAAAAGAATGTAAATGCGAATCTTCCTTGCTAGGAAATAGCGTATTCAGATGTCTACGTATCGTAGCAATAAAGTTCTAATGCTACTTAAATCGCGATATCGCATCTCATTTCTATGTTTCGTGATAAGATATAATATTCACTGCGAGGTATCATGTACAACTCGTACTCACTTCAAAAGAATGTAAGTGCGACACTTCCGTGCTAGGAAATAGCGTTTGCTGATGTCTACGCATCGATGCCATAGAGTTCTAATGCTTCTTAAAACGCGATATCGCATCTCTCTCCTATGTTTCATGATAAGATACAATATTCATTGCGAAGTGTCATATATACCTCGTATTCTCTCCAAACGAATGTAAATGCGACACTTCCTTGCTAGGAAATGGCGTATTCAGATGTCTACGTTTCGTAGCAATAGAGTTCTAATGCTTCTCAAAACGCGATATCGCATCTCATTTCTATGCTTCATGATAAGATATAATATTCATTGCGAAGTGTCATGAATACCTCGCATTCACTTCAAAAGAATGTAAATGCGACACTTCCATGCTAGCAAATAGCGTCTGCAGATGTCTACGCGTCGAGGCAATAAGGTTCTAATGCTTCTTAAAACGCGATATCGCATCTCACTTCTACGATTCATGAAATGATATAATATTCATTGCGAAGTGTCATGTATACCTCGTATTCACTTCAAAAGAATGTAAGTGCGACTATTCGTTGCTAGGAAATAGCGTTTGCAGATGCCTAAGGATCGTAGCAATAGAGTTCTAATGCTGCTTAGATCGCGATATCGCATCTCATTTCTATGTTTCGTGATAAGTTACAATATTCATTCCGTAGTGTCATGTAAACCTCGAATTCAATTCAAAAGAATGTAAATGCGACTATTGCTTGCTAGGAAATAGCGTTTGCAGATATCTCCACATCGAGGCAATAGGGTTCTAATGCTTCTTAAGACGCGATATCGCATCTGACTTATATGTTACATGATAAGATATAATGTTCATGGTGAAGTGTCATGTGTACCTCGTATTCACTTCAAAAGAATGCAAATGCGAATCTTCCTTGCTAGGAAATAGCGTTTGCAGATATCTACGTATCGGAGCAATGGAGTTCTAATGCTTCTCAGAACGCCATATCGCATCTCATTTCTATGCTTCATGATAAGATATAATATTCATTGCGAAGTGTTATGTATGCCTCGTATTCACTTCAAAAGAATGTAAATGCGAATCTTCCTTGCTAGAAAATAGCGCTTGCAGATGTCTAGGTTTCGTAGCAATAGTGTTCTAATGCTTCTCAAAACGCGATATCGCATCTCATTTCTATGCTTCATGATAGGATATAATATTCATTGCGAAGTGTCATGTATAGCTCGTATTCACTTCAAAAGAATGTAAGTGCGACACTTCCATGCTAGGAAATAGCGTTTGCTGATGTCTCCGCATCGATGCCATAGAGTTCTAATGCTTCTTAAAAAGCGATATCGCATCTCTCTTCTATGTTTCTTGATAAGATATAATATTCATTGCAAAGTGTCATGTATACCTCCCATTCACTACAAAAGAATGAGAATGCGACACTTCCATGCTAGGAAATAGCGTCTGGAGATGTCTACGCGTCGAGGCAATAGAGTTCTAATGCTTCTCAAAACGCGATATCGCATCTCATTTCTATGCTTCATGATAAGATATAATATTCATTGCGAAGTGTCATGTACACCTCGTATTCACTTCAGAAGAATGTAAGTGCGACACTTCCATGCTAGGAAATAGCGTTTGCTGATGTCTCCGCATCGATACCATAGAGTTCTAATGCTTCTTAAAACGCGATATCGCATCTCTCTTCTATGATTCATGATAAGATATAATATTCATTGCGCAGTGTCATGTATACCTCCCATTCACTACAAAAGAATGAGAATGCGACACTTCCATGCTAGGAAATAGCGTCTGGAGATGTCTACGCGTCGAGGCAATAGAGTTCTAATGCTTCTCAAAACGCGATATCGCATATCATTTCTCTGTTTCATGATAAGGTATGATATTCATTGCGAAGTGTCATGTATACCCCGTATTCACTTCAAAAGAATGTAAATGCTACGCTTCCTTGATAGCAAATAGCGTATTCAGATGTCTACGTATCGTGGCAATAGAATTCTAATGCTACTTAAATCGCGATATCGCTTCTCATTTCTATGTTTCGTGATAAGATATAATATTCATTGCGGAGTGTCATGTATACCTCGTATTCTCTCCAAACGAATGTAAATGCGACACTTCCTTGCTAGGAAATGGCGTATTCAGATGTCTACGTTTCGTAGCAATAGTGTTCTAATGCTACTTAAATCTCGATATCGCATCTCATTTATATGTTTCGTGATAAGTTATAATATTCATTCCGAAGTGTCATGTAAACCTCGAATTCATTTCAAAAGAATGTAAATGCGACTATTGCTTGCTAGGAAATAGCGTTTGCAGATATCTCCACATCGAGGCAATAGAGTTCTAATGCTTCTTAAGACGCGATATCGCATCTCACTTCTATGATTCATGATATGATATAATATTCATTGCGAAGTGTCATGTATACCTCGTATTCACTTCAAAAGAATGTAAATGCGACTATTCCTTGCTAGGAAATAGCGATTGCAGGTGCCTACGTATCGTAGCAATAGAGTTCTAAAGCTTCTTACAACGCGATATCGCATCTCTCTTCTATGTTTCATGTAAGATATAATATTCATTGCGAAGTGTCACGTATATCTCGTATTCACTTCAAGAGAATGTAAATGCGACTATTGCTTGCTAGGAAATAGCGTTTGCAGATGTCTACGTATCGTAGCAATAAAGTTCCAATGCAACTCAATTCGCGATATCGCATCTCATCTATATGTTTCGTGGTGAGATATAATATTCATTGCGAAGTGTCATGTATACCTCGTATTCACTGCAACAGAATGTAAGTGCGGCACTTCTATGCTAGGAAATAGCGTTTGCAGATGTCTCCGCATCGAGGCAATAGAGTTCTAATGCTTCTTACAACGCGATATCGCATCTCTCTTCTATGTTTCATGATAAGATATAATATTCATTGAGAAGTGTCATGTATACCTCGTATTCACTTCAAAAGAATGTAAATGCGACTATTGCTTGCTAGGAAATAGCGTTTGCAGATGTTTACGTATCGTAGCAATAGAGTTCTAATGCTTCTTGAAACGAGATGTCGCATTTCTATTTCTATGTTTCGTGATAAGATATAATATTCATTGTGGAATGTTATGTATACCTCGTATTCACTTCACAGGAATGTAAATGCGACTATTGCTTGCCAGGAAATGGCGTTTGCAGATGTCTACGTATCGTAGCAATAGAATTCTAATGCTTTTTAGATCGCGATATCGCATCTCATTTCTATGTTTCGTGATAAGATGTAATATTCATTGCGGACTGTCATGTATACCTCCTATTCACTCCAAACGAATGAAAATGCGACACTACCTTGCTGGTAAATAGCGTCTGCAAATGCCAACGCATCGAGGCAATAGAGTTCTAATGCTTCTTAAATGCGATATCGCATCTCACTTCTAAGTTTCATGATAAAATATAATTTTCATTGCGAAGAGTCATGTATCCTCGTATTCACTTCAAAAGAATGTAAATGCGACTATTCCTTGCTGGGAAATAACGTCTGCAGATGCCTTCGTTTCGTAGAAATAGAGTTCTAATGCTTTGTAGATCGCGATATCGCATCTCATTTCTATGTTTCGTGATAAGTTATAATATTCATTCCTAACTATCATGTATACTTCGAATTCACTTCAAAAGAATGTAAATGCGACACTTCCATGCTAGGAAATAGCGTTTGCGTATGCCTACGTATCGTAGCAATAGAGTTCTAATGCTACTTAAATCGCGATATCGCATCTCATTTCTATGTTTCGTGATAAGTTATAATATTCATTCCGAAGTGTCATGTGTACCTCGAATTCACTTCAAGAGAATGTAAATGCGACATTTCCTTGCTAGGTCGTAGCATATTCAGATGTCTACGTATCGTAGCAATAGAGTTCTAATGCTACTTAAATCGCGATATCGCATCTCATTTAAATGTTTGGTGATAAGATATAATATTCATTGCGAAGTGTCATGTATACCTCGTATTCACTTCAAAAGAATGTAAATGCGACTATTCCTTGCTAGGAAATAGCGTATTCAGATGTCTACGCATCGACGCAATAGAGTTCTAATGCTTCTTAAATGCGATATCGCATCTCACTTCTATGTTTCATGATAAGATATAATATTCATTGCGAAAAGTCATGTTTACCTCGCATTCACTTCAACAGAATGTATATGCGACTATTCCTTGCTAGGAAATAACGTCTGCAGATGCCTACGTTTCGTAGCAATAGAATTCTAATGCTTTTTAGATCGCGATATCGCATCTCATTTCTATGTTTCGTGATAAGATGTAATATTCATTGCGGACTGTTATGTATACCTCCCATTCACTACAAAAGAATGAGAATGCGACACTTCCATGCTAGGAAATAGCGTCTGGAGATGTCTACGCGTCGAGTCAATAGAGTTCTAATGCTTCTCAAAACGCGATATCGCACATCATTTCTCTGTTTCGTGATAAGATATAATATTCATTGCGGAGTGTCATGTATACCTCGTATTCTCTCCAAACGAATGTAAATGCGACACTTCCTTGCTAGGAAATGGCGTATTCAGATGTCTACGTTTCGTAGCAATAGTGTTCTAATGCTACTTAAATCTCGATATCGCATCTCATTTATATGTTTCGTGATAAGTTATAATATTCATTCCGAAGTGTCATGTAAACCTCGAATTCATTTCAAAAGAATGTAAATGCGACTATTGCTTGCTAGGAAATAGCGTTTGCAGATATCTCCACATCGAGGCAATAGAGTTCTAATGCTTCTTAAGACGCGATATCGCATCTCACTTCTATGATTCATGATATGATATAATATTCATTGCGAAGTGTCATGTATACCTCGTATTCACTTCAAAAGAATGTAAATGCGACTATTCCTTGCTAGGAAATAGCGATTGCAGGTGCCTACGTATCGTAGCAATAGAGTTCTAAAGCTTCTTACAACGCGATATCGCATCTCTCTTCTATGTTTCATGTAAGATATAATATTCATTGCGAAGTGTCACGTATATCTCGTATTCACTTCAAGAGAATGTAAATGCGACTATTGCTTGCTAGGAAATAGCGTTTGCAGATGTCTACGTATCGTAGCAATAAAGTTCCAATGCAACTCAATTCGCGATATCGCATCTCATCTATATGTTTCGTGGTGAGATATAATATTCATTGCGAAGTGTCATGTATACCTCGTATTCACTGCAACAGAATGTAAGTGCGGCACTTCTATGCTAGGAAATAGCGTTTGCAGATGTCTCCGCATCGAGGCCATAGAGTTCTAATGCTTCTTACAACGCGATATCGCATCTCTCTTCTATGTTTCATGATAAGATATAATATTCATTGAGAAGTGTCATGTATACCTCGTATTCACTTCAAAAGAATGTAAATGCGACTATTGCTTGCTAGGAAATAGCGTTTGCAGATGTTTACGTATCGTAGCAATAGAGTTCTAATGCTTCTTGAAACGAGATGTCGCATTTCTATTTCTATGTTTCGTGATAAGATATAATATTCATTGTGGAATGTTATGTATACCTCGTATTCACTTCACAGGAATGTAAATGCGACTATTGCTTGCCAGGAAATGGCGTTTGCAGATGTCTACGTATCGTAGCAATAGAATTCTAATGCTTTTTAGATCGCGATATCGCATCTCATTTCTATGTTTCGTGATAAGATGTAATATTCATTGCGGACTGTCATGTATACCTCCTATTCACTCCAAACGAATGAAAATGCGACACTACCTTGCTGGTAAATAGCGTCTGCAAATGCCAACGCATCGAGGCAATAGAGTTCTAATGCTTCTTAAATGCGATATCGCATCTCACTTCTAAGTTTCATGATAAAATATAATATTCATTGCGAAGAGTCATGTATCCTCGTATTCACTTCAAAAGAATGTAAATGCGACTATTCCTTGCTGGGAAATAACGTCTGCAGATGCCTTCGTTTCGTAGAAATAGAGTTCTAATGCTTTGTAGATCGCGATATCACATCTCATTTCTATGTTTCGTGATAAGTTATAATATTCATTCCTAACTATCATGTATACTTCGAATTCACTTCAAAAGAATGTAAATGCGACACTTCCATGCTAGGAAATAGCGTTTGCATATGCCTACGTATCGTAGCAATAGAGTTCTAATGCTACTTAAATCGCGATATCGCATCTCATTCCTATGTTTCGTGATAAGATATAATATTCATTGCGAAATGTCATGTATACCTCGTATTCACTTCAAAAGAATGTAAATGCGACACTTCGATGCTAGGAAATAGCGTCTGCAGATGTCTACGCATCGAGGCAATAGAGTTCTAATGCTTCTTAAATGCGATATCGCATTTCACTTCTATGTTTCATGATAAGATATAATATTCATTGCGAAGAGTCATGTATACCTCGTATTCACTTCAAAAGAATGTAAATGCGACTAATCCTTGCTAGGAAATAACGTCTGCAGATGCCTACGTTTCGTAGAAATAGAGTTCTGATGCTTTTTAGATCGCGATATCGCATCTCATTTCTATGTTTCGTGATAAGTTATAATATTCATTCCGAAGTGTCATGTGTACCTCGAATTCACTTCAAGAGAATGTAAATGCGACATTTCCTTGCTAGGTCGTAGCATATTCAGATGTCTACGTATCGTAGCAATAGAGTTCTAATGCTACTTAAATCGCGATATCGCATCTCATTTAAATGTTTGGTGATAAGATATAATATTCATTGCGAAGTGTCATGTATACCTCGTATTCACTTCAAAAGAATGTAAATGCGACTATTCCTTGCTAGGAAATAGCGTATTCAGATGTCTACGCATCGACGCAATAGAGTTCTAATGCTTCTTAAATGCGATATCGCATCTCACTTCTATGTTTCATGATAAGATATAATATTCATTGCGAAAAGTCATGTTTACCTCGCATTCACTTCAACAGAATGTATATGCGACTATTCCTTGCTAGGAAATAACGTCTGCAGATGCCTACGTTTCGTAGCAATAGAATTCTAATGCTTTTTAGATCGCGATATCGCATCTCATTTCTATGTTTCGTGATAAGATGTAATATTCATTGCGGACTGTTATGTATACCTCCCATTCACTACAAAAGAATGAGAATGCGACACTTCCATGCTAGGAAATAGCGTCTGGAGATGTCTACGCGTCGAGTCAATAGAGTTCTAATGCTTCTCAAAACGCGATATCGCACATCATTTCTCTGTTTCGAGATAAGATATAATATTCATTGCGGAGTGTCATGTATACCTCGTATTCTCTCCAAACGAATGTAAATGCGACACTTCCTTGCTAGGAAATGGCGTATTCAGATGTCTACGTTTCGTAGCAATAGTGTTCTAATGCTACTTAAATCTCGATATCGCATCTCATTTATATGTTTCGTGATAAGTTATAATATTCATTCCGAAGTGTCATGTAAACCTCGAATTCATTTCAAAAGAATGTAAATGCGACTATTGCTTGCTAGGAAATAGCGTTTGCAGATATCTCCACATCGAGGCAATAGAGTTCTAATGCCTCTTAAGACGCGATATCGCATCTTACTTCTATGATTCATGATATGATATAATATTCATTGCGAAGTGTTATGTATACCTCGTATTCACTTCAAAAGAATGTAAATGCGACTATTCCTTGCTAGGAAATAGCGTTTGCTGATGCCTACGTATCGTAGCAATAGAGTTCTAAAGCTTCTTACAACGCGATATCGCATCTCTCTTCTATGTTTCATGTAAGATATAATATTCATTGCGAAGTGTCATGTATATCTCGTATTCACTTCAAGAGAATGTAAATGCGACTATTGCTTGCTAGGAAATAGCGTTTGCAGATGTCTACGTATCGTAGCAATAAAGTTCCAATGCAACTCAATTCGCGATATCGCATCTCATCTATATGTTTCGTGGTGAGATATAATATTCATTGCGAAGTGTCATGTATACCTCGTATTCACTGCAACAGAATGTAAGTGCGGCACTTCTATGCTAGGAAATAGCGTTTGCAGATGTCTCCGCACCGAGGCCATAGAGTTCTAATGCTTCTTACAACGCGATATCGCATCTCTCTTCTATGTTTCATGATAAGATATAATATTCATTGAGAAGTGTCATGTATACCTCGTATTCACTTCAAAAGAATGTAAATGCGACTATTGCTTGCTAGGAAATAGCGTTTGCAGATGTTTACGTATCGTAGCAATAGAGTTCTAATGCTTCTTGAAACGAGATGTCGCATTTCTATTTCTATGTTTCGTGATAAGATATAATATTCATTGTGGAATGTTATGTATACCTCGTATTCACTTCACAGGAATGTAAATGCGACTATTGCTTGCCAGGAAATGGCGTTTGCAGATGTCTACGTATCGTAGCAATAGAGTTCTAATGCTACTTAAATCGCGATATCGCATCTCATTTATATGATTCGTGATAAGATATGATATTCATTGCGAAGTGTCATGTATACCTGGTATTCACTTCAAAAGAATGTAAGTGCGACACTTCCATGCTAGGAAATAGCGTTTGCAGATGTCTCCGCATCGAGGCCATTGAGTTCTAATGCTTCTTAAAACGTGATATCGCATCACATTTCTATGTTTCGTGATGAGATATAATATTCATTGCGAAGTGTCATGTACACCTCGAATTCACTTCGAAAGAATATAAATGCGACTATTGCTTGCTAGGAAATAGCTTTTGCAGATGTCTACGTATCGTAGCAATAGAGTTCTAATGCTTCTCAACACGCGATATCCATCTCATTCCTATGCTTCATGATAAAATATAATATTCATTGCGAAGTGCCATGTATACCTCGCATTCACTTCAAAAGAATGTAAATGCGACTACTGCTAGCTAGGAAATAGCGTTTGCAGATGCCTACGTATCGTAGCATTAGTGCTCTAATGCTTCTCAAAACGCGATATCGTTTCTCATTTCTATGTTTCATGATAAGATATAATATTTAATGTGCAGTGTTATGTACTCCTAGTATTCACTTCAAAAGAAAGTGAATGCCACAATTCCTTGCTAGGAAATAGCGTTCGCAGATGTCTACGTATCGAAGCAATAGAGTTCTAATGCTTCTCAAAACGCGATATCGTTTCTCATTTCTATGTTTCATGGTAATATATAATATTCATTGCTTAGTGTCATGTATACCTCGCATACACGTCAAATGAATGTAAATGCGACTCTTCCTTGCTAGTAAATAGCGTTTGCAGATGACTTCGTATCGAAGCAATAGAGTTCTAATGATTCTTATATCCCGATATCGCATCGCTTTTCTATGTTTCATGATAAGATATAATATTCATTGTGCAGTGTTATGTATACCTCGTATTCACCTCAAAAGAATGTAAATGCGACACTTCCTTGCTAGGAAATAGCATTTGCAGATGTATATGTATCGAAGCAATAGAGTTCCAGTGCTTCTTAAATCGTCATATCGCATCTCATTTCTATGTTTCATGATAAGATATAATATTCATTGCGAAGTGTCATGTATACCTCGTATTCCTCTCAAAAGAATGTAAATGCGACACTTCCTTGCTAGGATGTAGCGCTTGCAGATATCTACGTATCGAAGCAATAGAGTTCTATTGCTTCTCAAAACGCGGTATCGCATCTCATTCATATGTTTCATGATAAGATATAATATTTAATGTGCAGTGTTATGTACTCCTCGTATTCACTTCAAAAGAAAGTGAATGCGACAATACCTTGCTAGGAAATAGCGTTTGCAGATGTCTCCGTATCGAAGAAGCTGTTCTAATGCTTCTTAAATCGCGATATCGCATCTCATTTCTATGTTTCGTGATAAGATATAATATTAATTGCGAAGTGTCATGCTTTCCTCGTATTCATTTCAAAAGAATGTAAATGCGACACTTCCTTGCTAGGAAATAGCGTTTGCAGATATCTACGTGTCGAAGCAATAGGGTTCTAATGCTTCTTAAATCGTCATATCGCATCTCATTTCTATGTTTCATGATAAGATATAATATTCATTGCGATGTGTCATGTATACCTCGTATTCCTTTCAAAAGAATGCAAACGCGACACTTCCTTGCTCGGAAATAGCGTTTGCAGATGTCTACGTATCGATGCAATAGAGTTCTAATGCTTCCTAAATCGCGATATCGCATCTCATTTCTATGTTTCTTGATAAGATATAATATTCATTGTGCAGTGTTATGTATACCTCGTATTAACCTCAAAAGAATGTAAATGCGACACTTCCTTGCTAGGAAATAGCATTTGCAGATGTATATGTATCGAAGGAATAGAGTTCCAATGCTTCTTAAATCGTCATATCGCATCTCATTTCTATGTTTCATGATAAGATATAATATTCATTGCGAAGTGCCATGTATACCTCGTATTCCTTTCAAAAGAATGTAAATGCGACACTTCCTTGCTAGGATGTAGCGCTTGCAGATGTTTACGTATTGAAGCAATAGAGTTCTAATGCTTCTGAAATCGCGATTTCACATCTCATTTAAATGGTTCATGATAAAATATAATATTCATTGTGCAGTGTTATGTATACCTCGTATTCACCTCAAAAGAATGTAAATGCGACACTTCCTTGCTAGGAAATAGCATTTGCAGATGTATGTGTATCGAAGCAATAGAGTTCCAATGCTTCTTAAATCGTCATATCGCATCTCATTTCTATGTTTCATGATAAGATATAATATTCATTGCGAAGTGTCATGTATTCCTCGTATTCCTTTCAAAAGAATGTAAATGCGACACTTCCTTGCTAGGATGTAGCGCTTGCAGATGTTTACGTATCGAAGCAATAGAGTTCTAATGCTTCTGAAATCGCGATTTCGCATCTCATTTAAATGTTTCATGATAAAATATAATATTCATTGTGCAGTGTTACGTATACGTCGTATTCACCTCAAAAGAATGTATGTGCCCTGACACTTCCTTGCTAGGAAATAGCGTTTGCAGATGTCTACGTATCGAAGCAATAGGGATCTAATGCTTCGTAAAACGCCATATCGCTTCTCATTTCTATGTTTCATGATAAGATATAATATTCATTGCGAAGTGTTATGTATACCTCGTATTCACTTCAAAAGAATGTAAATGCGACACTTCCTTGATAGGAAATAGCGTTTGCAGATGTCTACGTATCGCAGCATTAATGCTCTAAAGCTTCTCAAAACGCGATATCGTTTCTCATTTCTATGTTTCATGATAAGATATAATATTTAATGTGCAGTGTTATGTACACCTCATATTCACTTCGAAAGAATGTGAATGCCACAATTCCTTGCTAGGAAATAGCGTTTGCAGATGTCTCCGCATCGAGGCCATAGAGTTCTAATACTTCTGAAAACGCGATATCGCATCTCTCTTCTATGTTTCATGATAAGGTATAATATTCATTACGAAGTGTCTTGTGTACGTCGTATTCACTTGAAAAGAATGAAAATGCGATTGTTGCTTGCTGGGAAATAGCGTTTGCAGATGTCTACGTATCGTAGCAATAGAGTTCAAATGCTAGTTAAATCGCGATATCGCATCTCATTTATATGTTTCGTGATAAGATATAATATTCATTTCGAAGTGTCATGTAAACCTCCTTATTCACTTCAAAAGAATGTAAATGCGACGTTTCCATCCTTGGGAATATCGTTTGCAGATGTCTACGTATCGTAGCAAAAGAGTCCTAATGCTTCTTAAAACGAGATGTCGCATTTCATTTCTACGTTTCGTGATAAGATATACTATTCATTGCGAAGTGTCCTGTATACCTCGTATTCACTTCAAAGGAATGTAAATGCGACACTTCCTTGCAAGGAAATAGCGTTTGCAGATGCCTACATATCGTAGCAATAGAATTCTAATGCTTCTCAGATCGCGATATCGCATCTCATTTCTATGTTTCGTGATAAGTTATAATATTCATTCCGAAGTGTCATGTATACCTCGAATTCACTTCAAAAGAATGTAAATGCGACACTTCCATGCTAGGAAATAGCGTTTGCAGATATCACCGCATCGAGGCAATAAGGTTCTAATGCTTGTTAAAACGCGATATCGCATCTCACTTCTGTGTTTCATGATAAGATATAATGTTCATTGCGAAGTGTCATGTATACCTCGTATTCACTTCAAAAGAATGTAAATGCGAATCTTCCTTGCTAGGAAATAGCGTTTGCAGATTTCTACGTATCGTAGCAAAAGAGTCCTAATGCTTCCTAAAACGAGATATCGCATTTCATTTCTATGTTACGTGATAAGATATAATATTCATTGCGAAATGTCAAGTATACCTCGTATTCACTACCAAACGAATGTAAATGCGACACTTCCTTGCTAGGAAATAGCGTATTCAGATGTCTACGTATCGTAGCAATAGAGTTCTAATGCTACTTAAATCGCGATATCGCATCTCATTTCTATGCTTCGTGATAAGATGTAATATTCATTGCGAAGTGTCATGTACACCTCGTATTCACTTCAAAAGAATGTAAATGCGACACTTCCATCCTAGGAAATAGCGTCTGCAGATGTCTACGCGTCGAGGCAATAGAGTTCTAATGCTTCTTGAAACGCGATATCGCATCTCACTTCTATGTTTCATGATAAGATACAATATTCATTGCGAAGTGTCATGCACACCTCGTATTCACTTCAAAAGAATGTATGTGCGACACTTCCATGCTAGGAAATAGCGTTTGCAGATGTCTCCGCATCGAGGCCATAGAGTTCTAATGCTTCTTAAAACGCGATATCGCATCTCACTCCTATGTTTCATGATAGGATATAATATTCATTGCGAAGTGTCATATATACCTCGTATTCACTTCAGAAGAATGTAAATGCGACTCTTGCTTGCAAGGAAATAGCGTTTGCAGATGCGTACATATCGTAGCAATAGAATTCTAATGCTTCTTAGATCGCGATATCGCATCTCATTTCTATGTTTCGTGATAAGTTATAATATTCATTCCGAAGTGTCATGTATACCTCGAATTCACTTCAAAAGAATGTAAATGCGACACTTCCATGCTAGGAAATAGCGTTTGCAGATATCTCCGCATCGGGGCAATAGGGTTCTAATGCTTCTTAAAACGCGATGTCGCATCTCACTTCTATGTTACATGATAAGATATAATGTTCATTGCGAAGTGTCATGTATACCTCGTTGTCACTTCAAAAGAATGTAAATGCAAATCTTCCTTGCTAGGAAATAGCGTTTGCAGATGGCTACGTATCGTAGCATTAGAGTTCTCATGCTTTTTAAGACGGGATATCGCATCTCATATCTATCTTTCATGATAAGGTATAATATTCATTGCGAAGTGCTATGTATACCTCGTATTCGCTTCAAAAGAATGTAAATGCGACACTTCCATGCTAGGAAGTAGCGTTTGCAAATGTCTACGTATTGTAGCAATAGAGTTCTAATGCTTGTTAAAACCCAATATCGCATCTCACTTCTGTGTTTCACGATAAGATATAATATTCATTGCGAAGTGTCATGTACTCTCGTCTACACATCAAAAGAATGTAAATGCAACACTTCCTTGCTGGGAATTACCGTTTGCAGATGGCTACGTATCGAAGCAATAGATTTCTCATGCTTCTTAGAACGGGATATCGCATCTCAAATCTATGTTTCATGATAAGATATAGTATTCATTGTGCAATGTTATGTATACCTCGCATTCACTTCAAAAGAATGTAAATGCGACACTTCCTTGCTAGGAAATAGCGTTTGCGGATGTCTACGTATCGTAGCAATAGAGTTCTAAGGCTTCTTGAAACGGGATATCGTATCTCATACCTATGGTTCATGATGAGATATAGTATTCATTGCGAAGTGTTATGTATACCTCGCATTCGCTTCAAATGAAGTTAAATGCGACACTTCTTTGCTAGGAAATAGAGCTTGCAGATTTCAACGTACCGTAGCAATAGAGTTCTAATGCTTCTCATTACGCAATATCATATCACATTTGTATGTTTCATGATAAGATATAATATGCATTGTGGAGTGATATGTATCCCTCGAATGCACTTCAAATGATTGTAAATGCGGCATTTCCTTGCTGGGAAATAGCGTTTGCAGGTGTCCACGTATCGAAGCAATAGAGTTCTAATGCATCTTAAATCGCGATATCGCATCTCATTTCTATGTTTCATGATAAGATATAATATTCAGGTCGAAGTGTCATGTATTCCTCGTACTCACATCAAAAGAATGTAGATGCGACACTTCCTTGCGAGGAAATAGCGTTTGCAGATGGCTACGTATCGTAGCATTAGAGTTCTCATGCTTCTTAAAACGGGATATCGTATCTCATTCCTATGTTTCATGATAAGATATAATATTCATTGCGAAGTATTATGTATACCTCGCATTCGCCTAAAAAGAATGTAAATCCGACACTTCCATGCTAGGAAATAGCGTTTGCAAATGTCTACGTATAGTAGCAATAGAGTTCTAATGCTTGTTAAAACCCGATATTGCATGTCACTTCTGTGTTTCACCATAAGATACAATATTCATTGCGAAGGGTCATGTATTCTCGTCTACAAATCAAAAGAATGTAAATGCAACACTTCCTTGCTAGGAAATAGCGTTTGCAGATGGCTACGTATCGAAGCAATAGATTTCTCATGCTTCTTGAAACGGGATATCGTATCTCATACCTATGGTTCATGATAAGATATAGTATTCATTGCGAAGTGTTATGTATACCTCGCATTCGCTTCAAATGAATGTAAATCCGACACTTCCATGCTAGGAAATAGCGTTTGCAGATGTCTACATATCGAAGCAATAGAGTTATAATGCTTCATATATCTCGATATCGCATCTCATTTCTATGTTTCATGATAAGATATAATATGCATTGTGGAGTGATATGTATCCCTCGAATACACTTCAAATGATTGTAAATGCGGCACTTCCTTTCTAGGAAATAGCGTTTGCAGATGTCTACGTATCGAAGCAATAGAGTTATAATGCTTCATATATCGCGATATCGCATCTCATATCTATGTTTCATGTTGAGATATAATATTCATTGCGAAGTGTTATGTATACCTCGTATTCGCTTCAAAAGAATGTAAATGCGACACTTCCTTGCTAGGAAGTAGCGTTTGCAGATGTCTACGTATCGAAGCAATAGAGTTCTAAAGCTTCTTAAATCGCGATATTGCATCTCATTTCTATGATTCATGATAAGATATAATATTCATTGTGCAGTGTTATGTATTCTCGTCTACACTTCAAAAGAAAGTAAATGCGACACTTCCTTGCTTGGAAATAGCGCTTGCAGATGACTACCTACCGTAGCAATATAGTTCTAATGCTTCTTAGAACGCGATATCGCACCTCATTTCTATTTTTCATGATAAGATATAATATTCATTGCGAAGTGTCATGTACTCTCGTCTACACATCAAAAGAATGTAAATGCAACACTTCCTTGCTAGGGAATAGCGTTTCCAGATATCTAGGTATCGAAGCAATAGAGTTCTAATGGGGAGGGGTAGAGGTCCTTCTCAGACCCGAGAACCATCCTGTTTGTCTCCATGGACTATGGCAGCGGTCTTATCGTTGCAGAGCTCTGGATCCTATCCTTCGGGCTTCAGGGTCTCTTCTTGTTCACTTCCCGACTCCTCCACCGTCGAGCCCGTCACGCTACCTCGGCGCACATCCCTTCCGCGAACCTGCGGTCTTATTATCCGCCGAAGAGGCGTCTTATGGGTCGCTTCTTCCATCAGCTCGCCAGTCTAATCCGTAGAACGGAGAGAGTGAAGCGACCGGGGGGGGGGGGGGGGGGGGGTGTGGAAGGTTCTACCATCGTGTATTTCACGCTCCTCGCAAATACAGCTGTCGCGATGGTCCGTGTCGCGCTTCTCGCATGGGTGGTGATCTGTGAGCTAGTCTAACCGAAGCAGGGGGGGGGGGGGGGGGGGGTGAGCGAGCCTTGTGACTTCACTACGTCACAGTACATACAAATTTGCGATTAAGTAGCTATGTGTTCAAATTCGATTCCGAATAATGCACTAGGAAGCATCCCAGATAACAAACGGCAAGATGGTAGCGACACCATGCCGGCACTATATTGCCACTTCCGAGGAGTGTCAACTGATTCGTAGTCATCTGTGACCGGATTCGTTGACTAAAATGCCAGAACGTGTTACCAGCACGTTCTAGACAAGCGAATCGCGCAGAACCAGCACCATGGTGACACGCGTATCATCGCTCCATTCATGAATCTCCTCAGCAATGACGCAGGATCACATTTGGCAATGGGGAACCTGTGCTTTCATACAAATTAGAACCGTTAGATGTCAGTAGATGTTCAGCATATGAGTATTGATAGACATTTTGATGGTCGTTTTCCTATATTTATAGTTATTGAGCGAGTCGTATATATTTCTTTCAATCCATCATAGACTAAAAATATTATTTATAAAAAAATATCAATTATAAAATAAAAATTCATGCTGTTGCGTCCCTAACTTCGCCTTGTGTAATTTTTGAAATAACATGCTGTCATCGTATATAATGTAACCCTCAATTGCATGAATTTGTAACAATAAATTGAAGAAAATATATATAAAATAAGTGTATATATTTTTATGGCAATGTAATTATCGACTTTATTGAAAAAATCGCCCTATCGAGCTAGTTTATAGAAAATAATAAAATCGAGTTCTTATATCTTTGTTTTGTGCCGGTGTATCTATATTGGAATCAAAATAAATAAATTGCACAGTATAGTCATTTTTCATATTTGCTTATAATTTTTATGGAAACAGCTTCCCCATTAGTAAATGTCAGCCTACGCCACAGCCACGCGTGTAGCTATGGTGAGCTGATAGTGTCATTGTCACGGCCGTGTAGCCCGTGTGCTATATCTCGGTGCTTTAATAGTGCCGTGATACGAATGCCGCCCCAGTACTAACAGTATGCCATTTCGAAAGCTGAGTAGGAGCACTTTGTTAGCACAGTTCTGTCACGGAATTCGTTCCATCCGTTGTCATTGGCGTGCCAATCGCTGGCTGTTTGGGATATTGTAGTGCATGAGGCAGACTTGTTCCTTATCATCATCAAGGAGATGGATTTTCACTCCCCCCTTTTTGAATTTTTTAAATTATTGTTTGGAATTTTTGCCGTTTCTGTATCTCTATGACCGCATTGTGGATTCAACTTATGTACGATCTTTTTGGTCTTCATCTTTTGTTACATGTAATATTATATATGTGATGCACGTTTGTAATGTAATGCTCCGATTTGTAAGCCTCAGATACTTTTATTCTTTGGTAAAGTAACTTATTCGATTAATATATATTTATTAGACATAGATATAAACAATTAGAAAAATGTTATTAAAACGCTATTAAATATGTTGTTGCAATTATATATTTAAGGTCTGAAGATGTAGATGCAATTAATGTCCGATATTTTACGTGATCCAATCGACGTATCAAGTGAGGCTATGAAATATAAAAATCTTTTACTATTTTTGGACCCCTTTACATGTTACATGAATGATAAGTTCTGCAAGACAAGAAGCCTAAATTAGTGAGATATCTAGGAACATAAGTAATTTGTAAGTAACACATCTTTTCTCTTTGAAATATTTGCCTTTGCATAGAATAGAACGTATAGATATAATTGCCTGTTTTGTACCCATTTCGGTCCAATTCTATTATAGCCTTTGAGCAGAAGTAATATTGATTATACTTGATTTTTGCAATTGTTCCTTAATTAACAGATTTTATTAACCTAGAATCATTATTTGACGGATGTATCAATCTACTTTGTAGCTCCATCAGTTTCTTTTTCTGCTCGCTACTTTCCATTTTCAGTTCCGTATACTTATCCTTTATCACCATCATATATGTTGCGTAAAATTACAATAACTTTTTGTCCACAAATTTTGCGGATATTGCAATTAAATTTCCTTTGATTAAAAAAACGGTAATTAAAAAACAGTGGCACGTACCATTTCTTGGAAACGTTGTATCGTAATTTGCATCTGACTGTTTTGAAAGGCACGCACTTTACTTAACGTTTGCAATGATTCGGTTAGCGAAGTAAAGTAATATTCTACTTTCGAAATTGTTGGCTCTTGTAATTCTAAGGCAAATATATTCATCTGTCGACATCGTGAACATTGTTTTTTGGCAAAATTCCAGAAAAACAAATATACTACAAGTAAAATAATAAACATCATAATATTAAATATAACTCTGTTCATCGTTGCCTTGTTGGACACATCCATAACAATATACAGGGTGGGGCAGTAATAATTAGCACCTCAGATATCCACGAAACTATAAGTTTCATAGAAGTTTTTGCTAGTATAAAATTGCATAGTACAAAGGGGACATCCGTTGATGAAAATAGTTTTTTTGTAAGTGGAGTTATGTTGGACATATGAAGGTTACCTTCATTTTTTAAAATGAATTGGTATGTCCATTCTTCCGCAATATGATAGAGCATTTTAAAGCAAGTTTAACGATCAGTAACATGAAGGCATTGAAGGGTACAAAAAGTAAGGAAAGGCGATAATACTCACGGTTTTGATAGTAAATGAAACATACGTATTGTAAACAGTGGTGGAAGGCGTAATACTTACCGTTTACTTCACTGTGAATAAATACTTTTCGAAGGGCATTTCAATAGTTTGCAGCATAAGTTAAACATGATAAGATTAGTATTGAAAAATCGGTTCGAATACGTTTGGTTAGGCTGTTCTTTGTGTCGTTCATTTTATAAGTACTGAGCTGCGGATTCCTGAGGACAGCTCACAAAATTGTTGAACTATGGAAGATTATCATTGTGAATTTGAATCAAAAGGTAATTAAATTCCATTAGATTGTAAACAGATCTCAATGTTTCATTTTAGATAGTAAGATTAAATACTCTTTACAAAACTACACGAATGGATACATACCTTTCTGTTATTATTATTTCATAAAGAATTATAATTGCAATTATATAGTTCATTACGATAAAAAATATTTCTCAGAAAATTCTAAATATTAAATTAAAGAATCAAGTAAAACATTTTTAATAATTACGAATATGAAAAATACTTGAACATTCCAATAGAAAGATATCTAAGCAGAAGTTAGAAAAGTCAAACATTCAATTTCAATTCCAGAATTCATCTATAAGAGGTAAAATGTTTCGAAAGCTTTAATTACAGTCTTTAATGCAAGCAGTTGGGCAGTATTTCAATTTTTAAGAAAATTGATGAAAGTCAACCATTTTGAAGTGGTCAGAATCTTTGTCGTTTGAGCAATAAGTGAATAACAAATAACTGCATAAATTCCAGGCTTAAAAACATATGGATTAAATCCTATGCAGACTCGTTTATGAGCTAGTTACTAAATAATAATCCACACTAAGTAATCATTTTAAAACTTAAACGATTACATCTCGCGAACTTTCAAAGATATCAGAAGCGTGAAAAGTATGTGGTTTATCAAAAACTCTTCTAAAAGAACGGACGAAGCCAATAGAAATCTTTGTTGAAGTAAGCAAGTTCTAAAGTTCTAAGCAACGCGATGGCCTTTATCTGCCTATGTTTCATAGCAAGTAAGTTCTGAATTTCTATGAAATCCGATGGAATTCCTCACTACTAACGTTTCAAAGTAAGTTCTCAAATTCTCAATTCTACGTTTAAAACTATGTGTGTTCCATATATCTATGTAAAGTGATGGTTCCTATTAGTTGTAACGGAAACCTATATATAGTAAGTCAGGGAAGCTCGAAGGGGTTAATTATCTAAATGCTTTAAGGTGTAAAACGTACTTTAATCTAAAGCGATCTATCGTTCCAAGGTACCCGCTCACGTACAACTTTTCTTGGGGGCCAGCTGCTCAAAAAGTAGCAAAGGGATAGATTACACGACCCCGGGAACCCTGGGGCGGAACAACCCTTGAAACTTCGAAATGCTCCTCTTCTCGACTACGCCTAGCCAAGTACACACACTCAGGTCGCGAGATACTGAAGTCACGGCATGTTTATTTATGGTCTCGACGTGGGTTTAACTAACAAGGGCTACGGGAAACTACGCAACACGCCGCAAATTACCGGGTATCATAACTCGCTTCACGATATAAGATACAATATACAATATGCGACACAAGAAATGGGACACTTTAGCGAATAAGCTCTCACGTTCTCTTCTTCAGGTTCCTTGAATTCGCTGGTGGTCCTCGGGTCTCCTGCATCTTCCTCGGGGCTCCTTGGTGGAGTGGGCTGTAGGCTTCGGTATTGTTCGAGTCCATCGATCAGTGGATTTCGGCGATTTCCTCTTCTCGCCCCCTTGGGTGTCCCATGGCCCACCTGCAGGGCCGCTGGACTTTTGACTTCTTTTTAGGGAGTTAAGGATGGTTGAGGACCTTCTCACATCCCAGAGCATTATAAAGCACAAAAGCAGATAAGCATAATGCGATGCATAGAGCTTTACAACATTCTAACTTACTTTGAACTGTTTATATGAAATGCAATATTGAGGTGTATGAAGCATGACAAATTAAATGCTTCGGCACCTGGACATCTAGAAACGCTATCCCCGGGCAAGAAAGTGTAGGGTTCACACTCAATTCATGTGTAGAAGCAGATAAACATAACGCGATGCTATGAATATTACATCTTATCATGAAATATAGAAGTAAGATGCGCAGCCGCGTTTTACGAAGCATTAGAACTCTATTGCTTCTAAACCTTCAGATATAGAAACGATATTCCGTAGCAAGGAAGTGATCCATTTACATTCATTTGAAGTATAGAGGAGATATACATAACGCGTTGCATTGAAATTACATCTTATCATGTGACTTAGAATTGATATGCGATATCGCGTTTTATAAAGAGTTAGAAATCTATTGCTTCGATGCGTAGACATCTAGAAACGCAATTTCCTAGCCAAGAAGTGTGGCATTTGCATTCTTTTGAAGTGTAGACGAGGTATACATAACACTTCGCAATGAATATTATATCTTATCATGAAACATAGCAATGGGATGCGATATCGTGATTTATGAAGCATTAGAACTCTCTTGCTAATATACGTAGACATCTGCAAACGCTATTTCCTAGCAAGGAAGTGTCGCATTTACATTCTTTTGAAGTGAATACGAGGTATACATGACACTTCGCAATGAATATTATATCTTATCATGAAGCATATAAATGAGATGCGATATCGCGTTTTAAGTAGCATTAGAATTCTATTGCTACGATACGTAGACATCTGCAAACGCTATTTCCTAGCAAGCAATAGTCGCATTTACTTTCTTTTGAAGTGAATACGAGGTATACATGACACATCGCAATGAATATTATATCTTATCACGAAATATAGAAATGAGATGCGATATCAAGGTTTAAGTAGCATTAGAACTCTATTGCTACGATACGTAGCCATCTGAATACGCTATTTCCCAGAAAGGAAGTGTCGCATTTACATACGTTTGGAGTGTAGTACGAGGTATACATGACACTTCGCAATGAATATTATATCTTATCATGAAGCATAGAAATGAGATGCGATATTGCGTTTTCAGAAGCACTACAACACTATTGCTACGATACGTAGGCATCTGCAAACGCTATTTCCTAGCAAGGAAGTGTCGCATTTACATTCTCTTGAAGTGAATACGAGGCGTACATGACACCTCGCAGTGAATATTATATCTTATCACAAAACATAGAAATGAGATGCGATATCGCGTCTTAAGAAGCATTAGAACCCTATTGCCTTAATGGGGAGATATCTGCAAACGCTATTTCCTCGCATGGAAGTGTCGCATTTACATTCTTTTGAAGTGAGTTCGATGTATACATGACACTTCGCAATGAATATTATATCTTATCAAGAAACACATAAATGTGATGCGATATCGCGATTTAAGTAGCACTAGAACTCTATTGCTACGATACATAGACATCTGCGAACGCTATTTCCTAGCAAGCAATAGTCGCATTTACTTTCTTTTGAATTGAATACGAGGTGTACATGACACTACGCAATCAATATTATGTCTTATCACGAAACATAGAAATGAGATACGATATCGCGTTCTAAGAAGTATTAGAACTGTATTGCCTCGACGCGTAGACATCTGCAAACGCTATTTCCTAGCATGGAAGTGTCGCACTTACATTCTTTTGAAGTGAATACGAGGTATACATGACACTTCGCAATGAATATTATACCTTATCATGTAACATAGAAATGAGATGCGATATCGCGATTTAAGAAGCATTCGAACTCTATTGCTACGATACGTAGGCATCTGCAAACGCTATTTCCTAGCAAGGAAGATTCGCACTTACATTCTTTTGAAGTGAATACAAGGTATACATGAGACTTCGCTATGAATATTATATCTCATCACGAAACATATAAATGAGATGCGATATCGCGATTTAAGTAGCATTAGAGCTCTATTGCTACGATACGTAGACATCTGCGAACGCTATTTCCCAGCAAGCAATAGTCGCATTTACATTCTTTTGAATCGAATACGAGGTATACATGACACTTCGCAATGAATATTATACCTTATCACGAAATATATAGATGAGATGCGATATCGCGATTTAAGTAGCATCAAAACTTTATTGCTACGATACGGAGACATCTGCAAACGCTATTTCCTAGCAAGCAATAGTCGCATTTACAATCTTTTGAAGTGAATACGAGGTATACATGACACTTCGCAATGAATATTATATCTTATCACGAAACACATAAATGTGATGCGATATCGCGATTTAAGTAGCATTAGAACTCTATTGCTACGATACATAGACATCTGCAAACGCTATTTCCTAGCAAGCAATAGTCGCATTTACTTTCTTTTGAATTGAATACGAGGTGTACATGACACTTCGCAATGAACATTATATCTTATTACGAAACATAGGAATGAGATGCGATATCGCAATTTAAGTAGCATTAGAACTCTACTGCTACGATACGTAGACACCTGAATAAGCTATTTCCTAGCAAGGAAGTGTTGCATTTACATTCTTTTGAATTGAATACGAGGTATACATGACACTTCGCAATGCATATTATATCTTATCATGAAACATTGAAGAGTGATGCGATATCGCGTTGTAAGAAGCATTAGAACTCTATGGCCTCGATGCGGAGACATCTGCAAACGCTATTTCCTAGCATGGAAGTGTCGCACTTACATTCTTTTGAAGTGAATACCAGGTATACATGGCACTTCGCAATGAATATTATACCTTATCACGAAATATATAGATGAGATGCGACATCGCGATTTAAGTAGCATTAGAAATTTATTGCTACGATACGGAGACATCTGCAAACGCTATTTCCTAGCAAGCAATAGTCGCATTTACAATCTTTTGAAGTGAATATGAGGTATACATGAGACTTCGCAATGAATATTATATCTCATCACGAAACATATAAATGAGATGCGATATCGCGTTTTAAGAAGCATTAGAACTCTATTGCTACGATACGTAGACATCTGCAAACGCTATTTCCTAGCATGCAAGTGTCGCATTTACATTCTTTTGAAGTGAATACAAGGTATACATGACACTTCGCAATGAATATTATATCTTATCAAGAAACATAGAGGAAATATGCGATATCGCGTTTTAAGGAGCATTAGAACTCTATTTTTACGATACGTAGACATCTGCAAACAATATTTCCTAGCAAGGAAGTGTCCCATTTACAATCTTTTGAAGTGAATACGAGGTATACATAACACTCCACAATGAATATTATATCTTATCACGAAACATAGAAATGAAACGCGACTTCTCATTTTAAGAAGCATTAGAACTCTATTGCTACGATACGTAGACATCTGCAAACGCTATTTCCTAGCATGGAAGTGTCGCATTTACATTCTTTTGAAGTGAATAAGAGGTATACATAACACTTCGCAATGAAAATTATATCTTATCTCGAAACATAGAAGTGAGATGTGATATCGCGATTTAAGTAGCATTACAAATCTATTGCTACGATACGCAGACATCTGCAAACGCTATTTCCTAGCAAGGAAGTTTCGCATTTACATTCATTTGAAGTGAATACGAGGTATATATGACACATCGCAATGAATATTATACCTTATCTCGATACATAGAAGTGAGATGCGACATTTCGTTTTAAGAAGCATTAGAACTCTGTTGCTACGATACGTAGACATCCGCAAACGCTATTTCCAAGCATGGAAGTGTCGCATTTACATTCTTTTGAAGTGAATACGAGGTATACATGACACTTCGCAATGGATATTATATCTTATCATGAAACATAGAAGTGAGATGCGATATCGCGTTTTAAGAAGCATTAGAACTCTATTGCTACGATACGTAGACATCTGCAAACGCTATTTCCTAGCATGGAAGTGTCGCATTTACATTCTTTTGAAGTGAATACGAGGTATACATGGCACTTCGCAATGAATATTATATCTTATCAAGAATCATAGAGGAAATATGCGATATCGCGTCTTAAGAAGCATTAGAACTCTATTTTTACGATACGTAGACATCTGCAAACAATATTTCCTAGCAAGGAAGTGTCGCATTTACAATCTTTTGAAGTGAATACGAGGTATACATAACATTCCACAATGAATATTATATCTTATTACGAAACATAGAAATGAAATACGACATCTCGTTTTCAGAAGCATAAGTACTCTATTGCTCTGATACGTAGACATCTGCAAACGCTATTTCCTAGCAAGGAAGTGTCGCATTTACATTCTTTTGAAGTGAATACGAGGTATACGTGACACTTCGCAATGAATATTATATCTTATCATGAAACATAGGAATGATTTGCGATATCTCGTTTTGAGAAGCATCAGAACTCTATTGCTAGGATACGTAGACATCTGCAAACGCTATTTCCTAGCATGGAAGTGTCGCATTTACATTCTTTTGAAGTGAATACGAGGTATATATGACACTTCGCAATAAATATTGTATCTTATCATGAAAGATAGAAGTGAGATGCGATATCGCGTATTGAGAAGCATTAGATCTCTATTTCTAATATACGTTGACATCTGCAAACGCTATTTCCTTGCATGGATGTGTCGCATTTACATTCTTGTGATGTGAATACGAGGTATACATGACACTCCACAATGAATATTATACCTTATTACGAAACATGGAAATGAAATGCGACATCTCGTTTTAAGAAGCATTAGAACTCTATCGCTACGATACGTAGACATCTGCAAACGCTATTTCCTAGCATGGAAGTTTCGCATTTACATTCTTTTGAAGTGAATACGAGGTATACATGACACTTCGCAATGAATATTACATCTTATCATGAAACATAGAAGTGATATGCGATATCGCGTTCTAAGAAGCAATAGAACTCTATCGCTACGATACGTAGACATCTGCAAACGCTATTTTCTAGCATGGAAGTTTCGCATTTACATTCTTTTGAAGTGAATACGAGATATACATGAAACTTCGCAATGAATATTATATCTTATCATGAAACATAGGAATGATTTGCGATATCTCGTTTTGAGAAGCATTAGAACTCTATTGCTAGGATACGTAGACATCTGCAAACGCTATTTCCTAGCATGGAAGTGTCGCATTTACATTCTTGTGATGTGAGTACGAGGTATACATGACACGCCACAATGAATATTATATCTTATTACGAAACATGGAAATGAAATGCGACATCTCGTTTTAAGAAGCATTAGAACTCTATCGCTACGATACGTAGACATCTGCAAACGCTATTTCCTAGCATGGAAGTGTCTTATTTACATTCTATTGAAGTGAATACGAGGTATACATGACACTTCGCAATGAATGTTATATCTTATCATGAAACATAGGAGTGAGATGCGATATCGCGTTCTAAGAAGTATTAGAACTCTATTGCTACGATACGTAGACATCTGCAAGCGATATTTCCAAGCATGGAAGGGTCGCATTTACATTCTTTTGAAGTGAATACGAGATATACATGACACTTCGCAATGAATATTATATCTTATCATGAAACATAGAAGTGAGATGCGATATCGCTTTCTAAGAAGCATTAGAACTCTATTGCTACGATACGTAGAATTCTGCAAAGGCTATTTCCTAGCATGGAAGGGTCGCATTTACATTCTTTTGAAGTGAGTACGAGGTATACATGACACTTCGCAATGAATATTACATCTTATCATGAAACATAGAAGTGATATGCGATATCGCGTTCAAAGAAGCAATAGAACTCTATCGCTACGATACGTAGACATCTGCAAACGCTATTTCCTAGCATGGAAGTTTCGCATTTACATTCTTTTGAAGTGAATACGAGATATACATGACTTTGCGCAATGAATATTATATCTTATCATGAAACATAGGAATGATTTGCGATATCTCGTTTTGAGAAGCATTAGAACTCTATTGCTAGGATACGTAGACATCTGCAAACACTATTTCCTAGCATGGAAGTGTCGCATTTACATTCTTTTGAAGTGAATACGAGGTATACATGACACTTCGCAATAAATATTATATCTTATCATGAAAGATAGAAGTGAGATGCGATATCGCGTTCTAAGAAGCATTAGAACCCTATTGCTACGATACGTAGACATCTGCGAACGCTACTTCCTAGCATGGAAGTGTCGCATTTACATTCTTTTGAAGTGAATACGAGGTATACATGACACTTCGCAATGAATATTATATCTTATCATGAAACATAGAAGTGAGATGCGATATCGCGTTCTAAGAAGCATTAGAACCCTATTGCTACGATACGTAGACATCTGCGAACGCTACTTCCTAGCATGGAAGTGTCGCATTTACATTCTTTTGAAGTGAATACGAGATATACATGACACTTCGCAATGAATATTATATCTTATCATGAAACATAGAAGTGAGATGCGTTATCGAGTTTTAGGAAGCGTTAGAACTCTATTGCCTCGAAACGTAGACATCTGCTAACGCTATTTCCTAGCATGGAAGTGTCGAATTTACATTCTTTTGAAGTGAGTACGAGGTATACATAACACTCCATAATGAATATTATATCTTCTCATGAAGCATAGCAGTGAGACGCGATATCGCGATTTAGGAAGCATTAGAACTCTATTGCTGCGATACGTAGACATCTGCAAACGCTATATCCTAGCATGGAAGTGTCGCATTTACATTCTTTTGAAGTGAGTACGAGGTATACATGACACATCGCAATGTATATTATATCTTATCATGAAACATAGAAGTGAGATGCGATATCGCGTTCTAAGCAGCATTAGAACTCTATTGCTACGATACGTAGACATCTGCAAACGCTATTTCCTAGCATGGAAGTGTCTTATTTACATTCTATTGAAGTGAATACGAGGTATACATGACACTTCGCAATGAATATTATATCTTATCATGAAACATAGAAGTGAGATGCGATATCGCGTTCTAAGAAGTATTAGAACTCTATTGCTACGATACGTAGACATCTGCAAACGATATTTCCAAGCATGGAAGGGTCGCATTTACATTCTTTTGAAGTGAATACGAGATATACATGACACTTCGCAATGAATATTATATCTTATCATGAAACATAGAAGTGAGATGCGATATCGCTTTCTAAGAAGCATTAGAACTCTATTGCTACGATACGTAGACATCTGCAAAGGCTATTTCCTAGCATGGAAGGGTCGCATTTACATTCTTTTGAAGTGAGTACGAGGTATACATAACACTCCATAATGAATATTATATCTTCTCATGAAACATAGCAGTGAGATGCGATATCGCGTTTTAAGAAGCATTAGAACTCTATTGCTACGATACGTAGACATCTGCAAACAATATTTCCTAGCAAGGAAGTGTCGCATTTACATTCTTTTGAAGTGAATACGAGATATACATGACACTTCGCAACGAGTATTATATCTTATCATGAAACATAGGAATGTGATGCGATATCGCGTATTAAGAAGCAAAAGAACTCTATTGATACGATACGTAGGCATCTGCAAACAATATTTCCTAGCAAGGAAGTGTCGCACTTACATCCTCTTGAAGTGAATACGAGGTATACATGACACACCACAATGAATATTATATCTAATTACGAAACATAGAAATGAAATGCGACATATCGTTCTAAGAAGCACTAGAACTCTATTGCTACGATACGTTGACATCTGCAAACGCTATTTCCTAGCATGGAAGTATCGCATTTACATTCTTTTGAAGCGAATACGAGGTATACATGACACTTCGCAATAAATATTATATCTTATCATGAAAGATAGGAATGAGATGCGATATCGCGTATTGAGAAGCATTAGATCTCTATTGCAAATATACGTTGACATCTGCAAACGCTATTACCTTGCATGGATGTGTCGCATTTACATTCTTGTGATGTGAGTACGAGGTATACATGACACTCCACAATGCATATTATATCTTATTACGAAACATGGAAATGAAATGCGACATCTCGTTTAAAGAAGCATTAGAACTCTATCGCTACGGTACGTAGACATCTGCAAACGCTATTTCCTAGCATGGAAGTTTCGCATTTACATTCTTTTGAAGTGAATACGAGGTATACATGACACTTCGCAATGAATATTACATCTTATCATGAAACATAGAAGTGATATGCGATATCGCGTTCAAAGAAGCAATAGAACTCTATCGCTACGATACGTTGACATCTGCAAACGCAATTTCTTAGCATGGAAGTGTCGCATTTACATTCTTTTGAAGTGAATACGAGGTATACATGACACTTCGCAATAAATATTATATCTTATCATGAAAGATAGGAATGAGATGCGATATCGCGTATTGAGAAGCATTAGATCTCTATTGCAAATATACGTTGACATCTGCAAACGCTATTACCTTGCATGGATGTGTCGCATTTACATTCTTGTGATGTGAGTACGAGGTATACATGACACTCCACAATGAATATTATATCTTATTACGAAACATGGAGATGAAATGCGACATCTCGTTTTAAGAAGCATTAGAACTCTATCGCTACGGTACGTAGACATCTGCAAACGCTATTTCCTAGCATGGAAGTTTCGCATTTACATTCTTTTGAAGTGAATACGAGGTATACATGACACTTCGCAATGGATATTATATATTATTATGAAACATAGAAATGTAATGCTACATCTCGTTTTAAGAAGTATTAGAACTATTCTTTCGATACGCGATCATCTGGAAACGCTATTTCCTAGCGAGGAAGTGTCGCATTTACATTCTTTTGAAGTGAATACGAGGTATACATGACACTTCGCAATGAATATTATATCTTATCATGAAACATAGAAGTGAGATGCGATATCGCGTTCTAAGAAGCATTAGAACCCTATTGCTACGATACGTAGACACCTGCGAGCGCTATTTCCTAGCATGGAAGTGTCGCATTTACATTCCATTGAAGTGAATACGAGGTATGCATTACACTTCGCAATGGATATTTTATCATATCATGAAACATAGAAATGAGATGCGACATCTCGTTTTAAGTAGGATCAGAACTCTATTGCTACGATACGTAGACATCTGGAAACGCTATTTCCTAGCAAGGAAGTGTCGCATTTACATTCTTTTGAAGTGAATACCAGGTATACATGACACTTCGCAATCAATATTATATCTTATCTCGAAACATAGAAGTGAGATGCGATATTGCGATTTAAGGAGCGTTAGAACTCTATTGCTACGATGGGTAGACATCTGCAAATGTTATTTCCAATCAAGCAAGTGTCGCATTTACATCCTTTGAAGTGAATACGAGGTATACATAACACTCCGCAATGAATATTATATCTTACCACGAAACATAGAACTGAAATGCGACATCTCGTTTTAAGTAGCATTACATCTTTATTGCTACGATACGTAGACATCTGCAAAGGCTATTTCCTAGCACGGAAGTGTCGCATTTACATTCTTTTGAAGTGAATACGAGGTATACATAACACTCCACAATGAATATTATATCTTATCTCGAAACATAGAAGTGAGATGTGATATCGCGTTTTAAGAAGCATTAGAGCTCTATTGCTACGATACGTAGACATCTGCAAACGCTATTTGCTAGCATGGAAGTTTCGCATTTACATTCAATTGAAGTGAATACGAGGTATACATGACACTTCGCAATGAATATTATATCTTATCATGAAACATAGAAGTGAGATGCGATATCGCGTTCTAAGAAGCATTAGAAGTCCATTGCTACGATACGTAGACATCTGCAAACGCTATTTCCTAGCATGGAAGGGTCGCATTTACATTCTTTTGAAGTGAGTACGAGGTATACATGACACTTCGCAATGAATATTATATCTGATCATGAAACATAGAAATGAGATGCGACATCGCATTTTGAGAAGCAGTAGAACCCTATTGCTTCGATACGTAGACATCTGCAAACTCTACTTCCTAGCAGGGAAGTGTCGCATTTACATTCATTTGAAGTGAATACGAGGTATACATGACACTTCGCAATGAATATTGTACCTTATCATGAAACATAGACGTGAGATGCGATATCGCATTTTAAGAAGCATTAGAACTCTATTGCTACTATACGTAGACATCTGCAAACTCTACTTCCTAGCAGGGAAGTGTCGCATTTACATTCATTTGAAGTGAATACGAGGTATACATGACACTTCGCAATGAATATTATACCTTATCATGAAACATGGAAGTGAGATGCTATATCGCGTTTTAAGAAGCATTAGAACTCTATTGCTACGATACGTAGACATCTGCAAACGCTATTTCCTAGCATGGAAGTGTCTTATTTACATTCTTTTGAAGTGAATGCGAGGTATTCGTGACACTTCGCAATGAATATTATATCTTATCATGAAACATAGAAGTGAGATGCGATATCGCTTTCTAAGAAGCATTAGAACTCCATTGCTACGATACGTAGACATCTGCAAACGCTATTTCCTAACATGGAAGGGTCGCATTTACATTCTTTTGAAGTGAGTACGAGGTATACATGACACTTCGCAATGAATATTATATCTGATCATGAAACATAGAAATGAGATGCGACATCGCATTTTGAGAAGCAGTAGAACCCTATTGCTTCGATACGTAGACATCTGCAAACTCTACTTCCTAGCAGGGAAGTGTCGCATTTACATTCATTTGAAGTGAATACGAGGTATACATGACACTTCGCAATGAATATTATACCTTATCATGAAACATGGAAGTGAGATGCTATATCGCGTTTTAAGAAGCATTAGAACTCTATTGCTACGATACGTAGACATCTGCAAACGCTATTTCCTAGCATGGAAGTGTCTTATTTACATTCTTTTGAAGTGAATGCGAGGTATTCGTGACACTTCGCAATGAATATTATATCTTATCATGAAACATAGAAGTGAGATGCGATATCGCTTTCTAAGAAGCATTAGAACTCCATTGCTACGATACGTAGACATCTGCAAACGCTATTTCCTAACATGGAAGGGTCGCATTTACATTCTTTTGAAGTGAGTACGAGGTATACATGACACTTCGCAATGAATATTATATCTGATCATGAAACATAGAAATGAGATGCGACATCGCATTTTGAGAAGCAGTAGAACCCTATTGCTTCGATACGTAGACATCTGCAAACTCTACTTCCTAGCAGGGAAGTGTCGCATTTACATTCATTTGAAGTGAATACGAGGTATACATGACACTTCGCAATGAATATTATACCTTATCATGAAACATAGAAGTGAGATGCGATATCGCATTTTAAGAAGCATTAGAACTCTATTGCTACGATACGTAGACATCTGCAAACGCTATTTCCTAGCATGGAAGTGTCGCATTTACATTCTTTTGAAGTGAATACGAGGTATACATAACACTCTACAATGAATATTATATGTTATCACGAAACATAGAAGTGAGATGCGATATCGCGATTTACGAAGCGCTAGAACTATATTGCTACGATGCGTAGACATCTGGAAATGTTATTTCCTAGCATGGAAGTGTCGCATTTACATTCATTTGAAGCGAACACGAGGTATACATGACACTTCGCAATGAATATTATATCTTATCATGAAACATAGAAGTGAGATGCGATATCGCGTTCTAAGAAGCATTAGAACCCTATTGCTACGATACGTAGACATCTGCAAACGCTACTTCCTAGCATGGAAGTGTCGCATTTACATTCTTTTGAAGTGAATACGAGATATACATGACACTTCGCAATGAATATTATATCTTATCATGAAACATAGAAGTGAGATGCGTTATCGAGATTTAGGAAGCGTTAGAACTCTATTGCCTCGATACGTAGACATCTGCAAACGCTATTTCCTAGCATGGAAGTGTCGCATTTACATTCTTTTGAAGTGAGTCCGAGGTATACATAACACTCCATAATGAATATTATATCTTCTCATGAAGCATAGCAGTGAGATGCGATATCGCGATTTAGGAAGCATTAGAACTCTATTGCTGCGATACGTAGACATCTGCAAACGCTATTTCCTAGCATGGAAGTTTCGCATTTACATTCTTTTGAAGTGAATACGAGGTATACATGACACTTCGCAATGGATATTATATATTATTATGAAACATAGAAATGAGATGCTACATCTCGTTTTGAGAAGTATTAGAACTCTATTCTTTCGATACGTGATCATCTGGAAACGCTATTTCCTAGCGAGGAAGTGTCGCATTTACATTCTTTTGATGTGAATACGAGGTATACATGACACTTCGCAATGAATATTATATCTTATCATGAAACATAGAAGTGAGATGCGATATCGCGTTCTAAGAAGCATTAGAACCCTATTGCTACGATACGTAGACACCTGCGAGCGCTATTTCCTAGCATGGAAGTGTCGCATTTACATTCCATTGAAGTGAATACGAGGTATGCATTACACTTCGCAATGGATATTTTATCATATCATGAAACATAGAAATGAGATGCGACATCTCGTTTTAAGTAGGATCAGAACTCTATTGCTACGATACGTAGACATCTGGAAACGCTATTTCCTAGCAAGGAAGTGTCGCATTTACATTCTTTTGAAGTGAATACCAGGTATACATGACACTTCGCAATGGATATTTTATCATATCATGAAACATAGAAATGAGATGCGACATCTCGTTTTAAGTAGGATCAGAACTCTATTGCTACGATACGTAGACATCTGGAAACGCTATTTCCTAGCAAGGAAGTGTCGCATTTACATTCTTTTGAAGTGAATACCAGGTATACATGACACTTCGCAATGAATATTATATCTTATCTCGAAACATAGAAGTGAGATGCGATATTGCGATTTAAGGAGCGTTAGAACTCTATTGCTACGATGGGCAGACATCTGCAAATGTTATTTCCAATCAAGCAAGTGTCGCATTTACATCCTTTGAAGTGAATACGAGGTATACATAACACTCCGCAATGAATATTATATCTTATCACGAAACATAGAAATGAAATGCGACATCTCGTTTTAAGTAGCATTACAACTCTATTGCTACGATACGTAGACATCTGCAAAGGCTATTTCCTAGCACGGAAGTGTCGCATTTACATTCTTTTGAAGTGAATACGAGGTATACATAACACTCCACAATGAATATTATATCTTATCTCGAAACATAGAAGTGAGATGTGATATCGCGTTTTAAGAAGCATTAGAGCTCTATTGCTACGATACGTAGACATCTGCAAACGCTATTTGCTAGCATGGAAGTTTCGCATTTACATTCATTTGAAGTGAATACGATGTATACATGACACTTCGCAATGAATATTATATCTTATCATGAAACATAGAAGTGAGATGCGATATCGCGTTCTAAGAAGCATTAGAACTCCATTGCCACGATACGTAGACATCTGCAAACGCTATTTCCTAGCATGGAAGGGTCGCATTTACATTCTTTTGAAGTGAGTACGAGGTATACATGACACTTCGCAATGAATATTATATCTGATCATGAAACATAGAAATGAGATGCGACATCGCATTTTGAGAAGCAGTAGAACCCTATTGCTTCGATACGTAGACATCTGCAAACTCTACTTCCTAGCAGGGAAGTGTCGCATTTACATTCATTTGGAGTGAATACGAGGTATACATGACACTTCGCAATGAATATTATACCTTATCATGAAACACAGACGTGAGATGCGATATCGCATTTTAAGAAGCATTAGAACTCTATTGCTACTATACGTAGACATCTGCAAACTCTACTTCCTAGCTGGGAAGTGTCGCATTTACATTCATTTGAAGTGAATACGAGGTATACATGACACTTCGCAATGAATATTATACCTTATCATGAAACATGGAAGTGAGATGCTATATCGCGTTTTAAGAAGCATTAGAACTCTATTGCTACGATACGTAGACATCTGCAAACGCTATTTCCTAGCATGGAAGTGTCTTATTTACATTCTTTTGAAGTGAATGCGAGGTATTCATGACACTTCGCAATGAATATTATATCTTATCATGAAACATAGAAGTGAGATGCGATATCGCGTTCTAAGAAGCATTAGAACTCCATTGCTACGATACGTAGACATCTGCAAACGCTATTTCCTAGCATGGAAGGGTCGCATTTACATTCTTTTGAAGTGAGTACGAGGTATACATGACACTTCGCAATGAATATTATATCTGATCATGAAACATAGAAATGAGATGCGACATCGCATTTTGAGAAGCAGTAGAACCCTATTGCTTCGATACGTAGACATCTGCAAACTCTACTTCCTAGCAGGGAAGTGTCGCATTTACATTCATTTGAAGTGAATACGAGGTATACATGACACTTCGCAATGAATATTGTACCTTATCATGAAACATAGACGTGAGATGCGATATCGCATTTTAAGAAGCATTAGAACTCTATTGCTACGATACGTAGACATCTGCAAACTCTACTTCCTAGCAGGGAAGTGTCGCATTTACATTCATTTGAAGTGAATACGAGGTATACATGACACTTCGCAATGAATATTATACCTTATCATGAAACATGGAAGTGAGATGCTATATCGCGTTTTAAGAAGCATTAGAACTCTATTGCTACGATACGTAGACATCTGCAAACGCTATTTCTTAGCATGGAAGTGTCTTATTTACATTCTTTTGAAGTGAATGCGAGGTATACATGACACTTCGCCATGAATATTATATCTTATCATGAAACATAGAAGTGAGATGCGATATCGCGTTCTAAGAAGCATTAGAACTCCATTGCTACGATTCGTAGACATCTGCAAACGCTATTTCCTAGCATGGAAGGGTCGCATTTACATTCTTTTGAAGTGAGTACGAGGTATACATAACACTCCATAGTGAATATTATATCTTCTCATGAAACATAGCAGTGAGATGCGGTATCGCGCTTTAAGAAGCATTAGAACTCTATTGCTACGATACGTAGACATCTGCAAACGCTATTTCCTTGCATGGAAGTGTCACGTTTACATTCTTTTGAAGTGAATACGAGATATACATGACACTTCGCAATGAATATTATATCTTGTCATGAAACATAGGAATGAGGTGCTATATCGCGTTTTGAGAAGCATTAGAACTCTATTGCCAATATACGTAGATATCTGCAAACTCTATTTCCTAGGAAGGAAATGTCGCATTTACAATCCATTGAAGTGAACACGAGGTATACATGACACTTCGCAATGAATATTATATCTTATCATGAAACATAGAAATGAGATGCGACATCTCGTTTTAAGAAGTATTAGAACTCTATTGTTTCCATACGTAGTCATCTGCAAACGCTATTTCCTAGCATGGAAATGACGCATTTACATCCCTTTGAAGTGAATACGAAGTATACATGACACTTCGCAATGAATATTATATCTGATCATGAAACATAGAAATGAGATGCGGCATCGCATTTTGAGAAGCAGTAGAACCCTATTGCTTCGATACGTAGACATCTGCAAACTCTACTTCCTAGCAGGGAAGTGTCGCATTTACATTCATTTGAAGTGAATACGCGGTATACATGACACTTCGCAATGAATATTATAACTTATCATGAAACATGGACGTGAGATGCGATATCGCATTTTAAGAAGCATTAGAAATCTATTGCTATGATACGTAGACATCTGCAAACTCTACTTCCTAGCAGGGAAGTGTCGCATTTACATTCATTTGAAGTGAATACGAGGTATACATGACACTTCGCAATGAATATTATACCTTATCATGAAACATGGAAGTGAGATGCTATATCGCCTTTTAAGAAGCATTAGAACTCTATTGCTACGATACGTAGACATCTGCAAACGCTATTTCCTAGCATGGAAGTGTCTTATTTACATTCTTTTGAAGTGAATGCGAGGTATACATGACACTTCGCAATGAATATTATGTCTTATCATGAAACATAGAAATGAAATGCGACATCTCGTTTTAAGAAGCATATGCATTCTATTGCTGTGATACGTAAACATCTGCAAACAATATTTCCTAGCAAGGAAGTGTCGCATTTACATTCATTTGAAGTGAATACGAGGTATACATGACACTTCGCAATGAATATTATACCTTATCATGAAACATAGAAGTGAGATGCGATATCGCATTTTAAGAAGCATTAGAACTCTATTGCTACGATACGTAGACATCTGCAAACGCTATTTCCTAGCATGGAAGTGTCGCATTTACATTCTTTTGAAGTGAATACGAGGTATACATAACACTCTACAATGAATATTATATGTTATCACGAAACATAGAAGTGAGATGCGATATCGCGATTTACGAAGCGCTAGAACTATATTGCTACGATGCGTAGACATCTGGAAATGTTATTTCCTAGCAAGGAAGTGTCGCATTTACATTCTTTTGAAGTGAATACGAGGTATAAATAACACTCCACAATGAATATTATATCTTATCACGAAACATAGAAATGAAATGCGGCATCTCGTTTTAAGAGGCATTAGATCTCTATTGCTACGATACGTAGACATCTGCAAACGCTATTTCCTAGCATGGAAGTGTCGCATTTACATTCTTTTGAAGTGAATACGAGGTATACATGACACTTCGCAATGAATATTATATCTTATCATGAAACATCGATGTGAGATGCGACATCTCGTATTCAGAAGCATAAGTACTCTATTGCTGTGATACGTAGACATCTGCGTGCGCTATTTCCAAGCATGGAAGTGTCGCATTTACATTCTTTTGAAGTGAATACGAGGTATACATGACACTTCGCACTGAATATTATATCTTATCATGAAACATAGGAATGAGGTGCTATATTGCGTTTTGAGAAGCATTAGAACTCTATTGCTAATATACGTAGACAACTGCAAACTCTATTTCCTACCATGGAAATGTCGCACTTACATTCCATTGAAGTGAATACGAGGTATACATATCATTACACAATGGATATTATATCTTATTACGAAACATACAAATGAAATACGACATCTCGTTTTCAGAAGCATAAGTACTCTATTACTGTGATACGTAGACATCTGCAAACGCTATTTCCTAGCATGGAAGTGTTGCATTTACATTCTTTTGAAGTGAATACGAGGTATACATGACACTTCGCAATGAATATTATATCTTATCATGAAACATAGAAGTGAGATGCGATATTGGGTTTTAAGAAGCATTAGAACTCTATTGCTACGATACGTAGACATCTGCAAACGCTATTTCCTAGCATGGAAGGGTCGCATTTACATTCATTTGAAGTGAATACGAGGTATACATGACACTTCGCAATGAATATTATACCTTATCATGAAACGTGGAAGTGAGATGCTATTTCGCGTTTTAAGAAGCATTAGAGCTCTATTGCTACGATACGTAGACATCTGCAAACGCTATTTGCTAGCATGGAAGTTTCGCATTTACATTCATTTGAAGTGAATACGATGTATACATGACACTTCGCAATGAATATTATATCTTATCATGAAACATAGAAGTGAGATGCGATATCGCGTTCTAAGAAGCATTAGAACTCCATTGCTACGATACGTAGACATCTGCAAACGCTATTTCCTAGCATGGAAGGGTCGCATTTACATTCTTTTGAAGTGAATACGAGGTATACATGACACTTCGCAATAAATAATATATCTGATCATGAAACATAGAAATGAGATGCGACATCGCATTTTGAGAAGCAGTAGAACCCTATTGCTTCGATACGTAGACATCTGCAAACTCTACTTCCTAGCAGGGAAGTGTCGCATTTACATTCATTTGAAGTGAATACGAGGTATACATGACACTTCGCAATGAATATTATACCTTATCATGAAACATGGAAGTGAGATTCTATATCGCGTTTTAAGAAGCATTAGAGCTCTATTGCTACGATACGTAGACATCTGCAAACGCTATTTGCTAGCATGGAAGTTTCGCATTTACATTCATTTGAAGTGAATACGATGTATACATGACACTTCGCAATGAATATTATATCTTATCATGAAACATAGAAGTGAGATGCGATATCGCGTTCTAAGAAGCATTAGAACTCCATTGCTACGATACGTAGACATCTGCAAACACTATTTCCTAGCATGGAAGGGTCGCATTTACATTCTTTTGAAGTGAGTACGAGGTATACATGACACTTCTCAATGAATATTATATCTGATCATGAAACATAGAAATGAGATGCGACATCGCATTTTGAGAAGCAGTAGAACCCTATTGCTTCGATACGTAGACATCTGCAAACTCTACTTCCTAGCAGGGATGTGTCGCATTTACATTCATTTGAAGTGAATACGAGGTATACATGACACTTCGCAATGAATATTATACCTTATCATGAAACACAGACGTGAGATGCGATATCGCATTTTAAGAAGCATTAGAACTCTATTGCTACTATACGTAGACATCTGCAAACTCTACTTCCTAGCAGGGAAGTGTCGCATTTACATTCATTTGAAGTGAATACGAGGTATACATGACACTTCGCAATGAATATTATTCCTTATCATGAAACATGGAAGTGAGATGCTATATCGCGTTTTAAGAAGCATTAGAACTCTATTGCTACGATACGTAGACATCTGCAAACGCTATTTCCTAGCATGGAAGTGTCTTATTTACATTCTTTTGAAGTGAATGCGAGGTATTCATGACACTTCGCAATGAATATTATATCTTATCATGAAACATAGAAGTGAGATGCGATATCGCGTTCTAAGAAGCATTAGAACTCCATTGCTACGATACGTAGACATCTGCAAACGCTATTTCCTAGCATGGAAGGGTCGCATTTACATTCTTGTGAAGTGAGTACGAGGTATACATAACACTCCATAGTGAATATTATATCTTCTCATGAAACATAGCAGTGAGATGCGGTATCGCGCTTTAAGAAGCATTAGAACTCTATTGCTACGATACGTAGACATCTGCAAACGCTATTTCCTTGCATGGAAGTGTCACATTTACATTCTTTTTAAGTGAATACGAGATATACATGACACTTCGCAATGAATATTATATCTTGTCATGAAACATAGGAATGAGGTGCTATATCGAGTTTTGAGAAGCATTAGAACTCTAGTGCCAATATACGTAGATATCTGCAAACTCTATTTCCTAGGAAGGAAATGTCGCATTTACAATCCATTGAAGTGAACACGAGGTATACATGACACTTCGCAATGAATATTATATCTTATCATGAAACATAGAAATGAGATGCGACATCTCGTTTTAAGAAGTATCAGAACACTATTGTTTCCATACGTAGTCATCTGCAAACGCTATTTCCTAGCATGGAAATGACGCATTTACATCCCTTTGAAGTGAATACGAGGTATACATGACACTTCGCAATGAATATTATATCTGATCATGAAACATAGGAATGAGATGCGACATCGCATTTTGAGAAGCAGTAGAACCCTATTGCTTCGATACGTAGACATCTGCAAACTCTACTTCCTAGCAGGGAAGTGTCGCATTTACATTCATTTGAAGTGAATACGAGGTATACATGACACTTCGCAATGAATATTATACCTTATCATGAAACATGGACGTGAGATGCGATATCGCATTTTAAGAAGCATTAGAACTCTATTGCTATGATACGTAGACATCTGCAAACTCTACTTCCTAGCAGGGAAGTGTCGCATTTACATTCATTTGAAGTGAATACGAGGTATACATGACACTTCGCAATGAATATTATACCTTATCATGAAACATGGAAGTGAGATGCTATATCGCCTTTTAAGAAGCATTAGAACTCTATTGCTACGATACGTAGACATCTGCAAACGCTATTTCCTAGCATGGAAGTGTCTTATTTACATTCTTTTGAAGTGAATGCGAGGTATACATGACACTTCGCAATGAATATTATGTCTTATCATGAAACATAGAAATGAAATGCGACATCTCGTTTTAAGGAGCATATGCATTCTATTGCTGTGATACGTAGACATCTGCAAACAATATTTCCTAGCAAGGAAGTGTCGCATTTACATTCATTTGAAGTGAATACGAGGTATACATGACACTTCGCAATGAATATTATACCTTATCATGAAACATAGAAGTGAGATGCGATATCGCATTTTAAGAAGCATTAGAACTCTATTGCTACGATACGTAGACATCTGCAAACGCTATTTCCTAGCATGGAAGTGTCGCATTTACATTCTTTTGAAGTGAATACGAGGTATACATGACACTTCGCAATGAATATTATATCTTATCATGAAACATAGATGTGAGATGCGACATCTCGTATTCAGAAGCATAAGTACTCTATTGCTGTGATACGTAGACATCTGCGTGCGCTATTTCCTAGCATGGAAGTGTCGCATTTACATTCTTTTGAAGTGAATACGAGGTATACATGACACTTCGCAATGAATATTATATCTTATCATGAAACATAGGAATGAGGTGCTATATTGCGTTTTGAGAAGCATTAGAACTCTATTGCTAATATACGTAGACAACTGCAAACTCTATTTCCTACCATGGAAATGTCGCACTTACATTCCATTGAAGTGAATACGAGGTATACATATCATTACACAATGGATATTATATCTTATTACGAAACATACAAATGAAATACGACATCTCGTTTTCAGAAGCATAAGTACTCTATTGCTGTGATACGTAGACATCTGCAAACGCTATTTCCTAGCATGGAAGTGTTGCATTTACATTCTTTTGAAGTGAATACGAGGTATACATGACACTTCGCAATGAATATTATATCTTATCATGAAACATAGAAGTGAGATGCGATATTGGGTTTTAAGAAGCAATAGAACTCTATTGCTATGATACGTAGACATCTGCAAACGCTATTTCCTAGCATGCAAGTGGCGCATTTACATTCTGTTGAAGTGAATACGAGGTATACATGACACTTCGCAATGAATATTATGTCTTATCATGAAACATAGAAATGCGGTGCTATATCGCGTTTTGAGAAGCATTAGAACTCTATTGCTAATATACGTAGACATCTGCAAACTCTATTTCCTAGCAAGGAAATGTCGCATTTACATTCCATTGAAGTGAATACGAGGTATGCATGACACTTCGCAATGGATATTATATCTTATCATGAAACATAGAAATGAGATGCGATATCTCGTTTTTGGAAGTATTAGAACCCCATTCTTACGATACGTGGTCTGGAAACGCTATTTCCTAGCACGGAAGATTCGTATTTACATTCTTTTGAAGTGAATATGAGGTATACATGACACTCCATAATGAAAATTATATCTTATCATGAATCATAGCAGTGAGATACGATATCCCGTTTTAAGAAGCATTAGAACTCTATTCCTACGATGCGTAGACATCTGCAAATGTTATTTCCTAGCAAGGAAGTGTCGCATTTACATTCTTTTGAAGTGAATACGAGGTATACATAACATTCCACAATGAATATTACATCTTATTACGAAACATAGAAATGTAATACGACTTCTCATTTTAAGAAGCATTAGAACTCTATTGCTACGATACGTAGACATCTGCAAACAATATTTCCTAGCCAGGAAGTGTCGCATTTACATACATTTGAAGTGAATACGAGGTATACATGACACTTCGCAATGAATATTATATCTGACCATGAAACGTAGTAATGAGATGCGACATCGCGTTTTGAGAAGCATTAGAACCCTATTGCAACGATACGTAGACATCTGCAAACAATATTTCCTAGCAAGGAAGTGTCGCATTTACATTCCTTTGATGTGAATACGACGTATACATGACACTTCATAATGAATATTATATCTTATCATGAAACATAGGAGTGAGATGCGATATTGGGTTTTAAGAAGCATTAGAACTCTATTGCTACGATACGTAGACATCTGCAAACAATATTTCCTAGCATGCAAGTGGCGCATTTACATTCTGTTGAAGTGAATACGAGGTATACATGACACTTCGCAATGAATATTATGTCTTATCATAAAACATAGAAATGAAATGCGACATCTCGTTTTAAGAAGTATTAGAACACCCTTGTTACGATACGTAGACGTCTGCAAACGTTATTTCCTAGCGTGGAAGTGTCGCATTTACATTCCATTGAAGTGAATACGAGATATGCATGAAACTTCGCAATCGACATTATATCTTAACATGAAACATAGAAATGAGATGCGACATCTCGTTTTAAGAAGTATTAGAACTCTATTCTTTCGATACGTTGTCATGTGCAAACGCTATTTCCTAGCATGGAAATGACGCAATTACATTCTTTTGAAGTGAATACGAAGTGTACATGACACTTCATAATGAATAATATATCTTTTCATGAAACATAGAAGTGAGATGCGATATTGCGTTTTAAGAAGCATTAGAACTCTATTGCTACGATACGTAGACATCGGCAAACGCTATTTCCTAGCATGGAAGTGTTGCATTTACATTCTTTTGAAGTGAATACGAGGTATACATGACACTTCGCAATGGATATTATATCTTATCATGAAACATAGATGTGAGATGCGATATCGCGCTCTAAGAAGCATTAGAACTCTATTGCTACGATACGTAGACATCTGCAAAGGCTATTTCCTAGCATGGAAGTGTCGCATTTACATTCTTTTGAAGTGAATACGAGATATACATGACACTTCGCAGTGAATATTATATCTTACCATGAAAAATAGGAATGAGGTGCTGTATCGCGTTTTGAGAAGCATTAGAACTCCCTTGCTAATATACGTAGACATCTGCAAACTCTATTTCCTAGCAAGGAAATGTCGCATTTACATTCCATTGAAGTGAATACGAGGTATACATGACACTTCGCAATGGATATTATATCTTATCATGAAACATAGAAATGAGATGCGACATCTCGTTTTAAGAAGTATTAGAACTCTATTCTTTCGATACGTGGTCTGGAAACGCTATTTCCTAGCACGGAAGATTCGTATTTACATTCTTTTGAAGTGAATATGAGGTATACATGACACTCCATAATGAATATTATATCTTATCGTGAATCATAGCAGTGAGATACGATATCCCGTTTTAGGAAGCATTAGAACTCTATTCCTACGATGCGTAGACATCTGCAAATGTTATTTCCTAGCAAGGAAGTGTCGCATTAACATTCTTTTGAAGTGAATACGAGGTATACATAACATTCCACAATGAATATTACATCTTATTACGAAACATAGAAATGAAATACGACTTCTCATTTTAAGAAGCATTAGAACTCTATTGCTTCGATACGTAGACATCTGCAAACAACATTTCCTAGCCAGGAAGTGTCGCATTTACATTCATTTGAAGTGAATACGAGGTATACATGACACTTCGCAATGAATATTATATCTGACCATGAAACATATTAATGAGATGCGACATCGCGTTTTGAGAGGCATTAGAACCCTATTGCTTCGATACGTAGACATCTGCAAACAATATTTCCTAGCAAGGAAGTGTCGCATTTACATTCTCTTGAAGTGAATACCAGGTATTCATAACACTCCACAATGAATATTATATCTTATCACGAAACATAGAAGTGAGATGCGATATCGCGTTCTACGAATCATTAGAACTCTATTGTTTCGACACGTAGTCGTCCGGAAACGCTAATTCCTAGTAAGCAAGTGTCGCATTTACATCCTTTTGAAGTGAATACGAGGTATACATGACACTTCGCAATGAATATTATGTCTTATCATGAAACATAGAAATGAAATGCGACATCTCGTTTTATGAAGTATTAGAACACACTTGCTACGATACGTAGACGTCTGCAAACGTTATTTCCTAGCATGGAAGTGTCGCATTTACATTCCATTGAAGTGAATACGAGATATGCATGAAACTTCGCAATGAATATTATATCTTATCATGAAACATAGAAGTGTGTTGCGATATCGCGTTCTAAGAAGCATTAGAACTCTATTGCTACGATACGTAGACATCTGCAAATGCTATATCCTAGCATGGAAGTGCCGCATTTACATTCTTTTGAAGATAATACGAGGTATACATAACACTTCACAATGAATATTATGTCTCATCACGAAACATAGAAGTGAAATGCGATATCGCTGTTTAAGAAGCACTAGAACTCTATGACTACGATGCGTAGACATCTGCAAACGCCACTTCCAAGCATGGAAGTGTCGCATTTACATTCTCTTGAAGTCAATACGAGGTATACATGACACTTCGCAATGAATATTATATCTTATCATGAAACATAGGAGTGAGATGCGATATGGCATTTTAAGAATCATTAGAACTCTGTTGCTGCGATACGTAGACATCTGCAAACGCTATTTCCTAGCATGGAAGTGTCGCATTTACATTCTTTTGAAGTGAATACGAGATATACATGACATTTCGCTATAAATATTATATCTTATCATGAAACATAGAAGTGAGATGCGATATCATGTTCTAAGAAGCATTAGAACTCTATTGCTACGATACGTAGACATCTGCAAACGCTATTTCCTGGCAAGGAAATTTCGCACTTACATTCCACTGAGGTGAATACGAGGTATACGTAACATTACACAATGAATATTATATCTTATCACGAAACATAGACATGAAATGCCGCATCTCGTTTTAAGACGCATTAGAACTCTATTGCTACGATACGTAGACATCTGCAAACGCTATTTCCTAGCATGGAAGTGTCATATTTACATTCTTTTGAAGTGAATACGAGGTATACATGACACTTCGCTATAAATATTATATCTTATCATGAAACATAGAAGTGAGATGCGATATCGCGCTCTAAGAAGCATTAGAACCCTATTGCTACGATACGTAGACATCTGCAAACGCTCTTTCCTAGCGTGGAAGGGTCGCATTTACATTCTTTTGTAGTGAGTACGAGGTATACGTAACACCCCATAATGAATATTATATCTTCTCATGAAACATAGCAGTGAGATGCGATATCGCGTTTTAGGAAGCATTAGAACTCTATTGCTGCGATACGTAGACATCTGCAAACGCTATTTCCTAGCATGGAAGTATCGCATTTACATTCTTTTGAAGTGAATACGAGATATACATGACACTTCGCAATGAATATTATATCTTATCATGAAACATAGGAATGAGGTGCTATATCGCGTTTTGAGAAGCATTAGAACTCTATTGCTAATACACGTAGACATCTGCAAGCTCTATCTCCTAGCAAGGAAATTTCGCACTTACATTCCACTGAAGTGAATACGAGGTATACATAACATTACACAATGAATATTATATCTTATTACGAAACATAGAAATGAAATACGACATCTCGTTTTAAGAATCATTAGTACTCTATTGCTGTGATACGTAGACATCTGCAAACAATATTTCCTAGCAAGGAAGTGTCGCATTTACATTCTTGTGAAGTCAAATCGAGGTATACATGACACTTCGCAATGAATATTATATCTTATCATCGAACATAGAAGTGAGATGCGATATCGCGTTTTGAGAAGCATTAGAACACTATTGCTAATATGCGTAGACATCTGCAAACTCTATTTCCTGGCATTACACTTACATTCCACTTACATTGCACTGAAGTGAATACGAGTTATACATGACACTTCGCAATGAATATTATATCTTATCATGGAACATAGAAGTGAGATGCGATATCGCGTTCTAAGAAGCATTAGAACTCTATTGCTGCGATACGTAGACATCTGCAAACGCTATTTCCTAGCATGGAAGTGTCTTATTTACATTCTTTTGAAGTGAATGCGAGATATACATGACACTTCGCAATGAATATTATATCTTATAATGATACATAGAAGTGATATGCGATATCGCGTTCTAAGAAGCATTAGAACTCTATTGCTTCGATACGTAGACATCTGCAAACAACATTTCCTAGCCAGGAAGTGTCGCATTTACATTCATTTGAAGTGAATACGAGGTATACATGACACTTCGCAATGAATATTATATCTGACCATGAAACATATTAATGAGATGCGACATCGCGTTTTGAGAGGCATTAGAACCCTATTGCTTCGATACGTAGACATCTGCAAACAATATTTCCTAGCAAGGAAGTGTCGCATTTACATTCTCTTGAAGTGAATACCAGGTATTCATAACACTCCACAATGAATATTATATCTTATCACGAAACATAGAAGTGAGATGCGATATCGCGTTCTACGAATCATTAGAACTCTATTGTTTCGACACGTAGTCGTCCGGAAACGCTAATTCCTAGTAAGCAAGTGTCGCATTTACATCCTTTTGAAGTGAATACGAGGTATACATGACACTTCGCAATGAATATTATGTCTTATCATGAAACATAGAAATGAAATGCGACATCTCGTTTTAAGAAGTATTAGAACACACTTGCTACGATACGTAGACGTCTGCAAACGTTATTTCCTAGCATGGAAGTGTCGCATTTACATTCCATTGAAGTGAATACGAGATATGCATGAAACTTCGCAATGAATATTATATCTTATCATGAAACATAGAAGTGTGTTGCGATATCGCGTTCTAAGAAGCATTAGAACTCTATTGCTACGATACGTAGACATCTGCAAATGCTATATCCTAGCATGGAAGTGCCGCATTTACATTCTTTTGAAGATAATACGAGGTATACATAACACTTCACAATGAATATTACGTCTCATCACGAAACATAGAAGTGAAATGCGATATCGCTGTTTAAGAAGCACTAGAACTCTATGACTACGATGCGTAGACATCTGCAAACGCCACTTCCAAGCATGGAAGTGTCGCATTTACATTCTCTTGAAGTCAATACGAGGTATACATGACACTTCGCAATGAATATTATATCTTATCATGAAACATAGGAGTGAGATGCGATATGGCATTTTAAGAATCATTAGAACTCTGTTGCTGCGATACGTAGACATCTGCAAACGCTATTTCCTAGCATGGAAGTGTCGCATTTACATTCTTTTGAAGTGAATACGAGATATACATGACATTTCGCTATAAATATTATATCTTATCATGAAACATAGAAGTGAGATGCGATATCATGTTCTAAGAAGCATTAGAACTCTATTGCTACGATACGTAGACATCTGCAAACGCTATTTCCTGGCAAGGAAATTTCGCACTTACATTCCACAGAGGTGAATACGAGGTATACGTAACATTACACAATGAATATTATATCTTATCACGAAACATAGACATGAAATGCCGCATCTCGTTTTAAGACGCATTAGAACTCTATTGCTACGAAACGTAGACATCTGCAAACGCTATTTCCTAGCATGGAAGTGTCATATTTACATTCTTTTGAAGTGAATACGAGGTATACATGACACTTCGCTATAAATATTATATCTTATCATGAAACATAGAAGTGAGATGCGATATCGCGCTCTAAGAAGCATTAGAACCCTATTGCTACGATACGTAGACATCTGCAAACGCTCTTTCCTAGCGTGGAAGGGTCGCATTTACATTCTTTTGTAGTGAGTACGAGGTATACATAACACCCCATAATGAATATTATATCTTCTCATGAAACATAGCAGTGAGATGCGATATCGCGTTTTAGGAAGCATTAGAACTCTATTGCTGCGATACGTAGACATCTGCAAACGCTATTTCCTAGCATGGAAGTATCGCATTTACATTCTTTTGAAGTGAATACGAGATATACATGACACTTCGCAATGAATATTATATCTTATCATGAAACATAGGAATGAGGTGCTATATCGCGTTTTGAGAAGCATTAGAACTCTATTGCTAATACACGTAGACATCTGCAAGCTCTATCTCCTAGCAAGGAAATTTCGCACTTACATTCCACTGAAGTGAATACGAGGTATACATAACATTACACAATGAATATTATATCTTATTACGAAACATAGAAATGAAATACGACATCTCGTTTTAAGAATCATTAGTACTCTATTGCTGTGATACGTAGACATCTGCAAACAATATTTCCTAGCAAGGAAGTGTCGCATTTACATTCTTGTGAAGTCAAATCGAGGTATACATGACACTTCGCAATGAATATTATATCTTATCATCGAACATAGAAGTGAGATGCGATATCGCGTTTTGAGAAGCATTAGAACTCTATTGCTAATATGCGTAGACATCTGCAAACTCTATTTCCTGGCATTACACTTACATTCCACTTACATTGCACTGAAGTGAATACGAGTTATACATGACACTTCGCAATGAATATTATATCTTATCATGGAACATAGAAGTGAGATGCGGTATCGCGTTCTAAGAAGCATTAGAACTCTATTGCTGCGATACGTAGACATCTGCAAACGCTATTTCCTAGCATGGAAGTGTCTTATTTACATTCTTTTGAAGTGAATGCGAGATATACATGACACTTCGCAATGAATATTATATCTTATAATGATACATAGAAGTGATATGCGATATCGCGTTCTAAGAAGCATTAGAACTCTATTGCTGCGACACGCAGACATCTGCAAACGCTATTTCCTAGCATGGAAGGGTCGCATTTACACTCTTTTGAAGTGAGTAGGAGGTATACATAACACTCCACAATGAATATTACATCTTATTACGAAACATAGAAATGAAATACGACTTCTCATTTTAAGAAGCATTAGAACTCTATTGCTATGATACGTAGACATCTGCAAACAATATTTCCTAGCAAGGAAGTGTCGCATTTACATTCTCTTGAAGTGAATACCAGGTATACATAACACTCCACAATGAATATTATATCTTATCACGAAACATAGAAGTGAGATGCGACATCGCGTTCTACGAATCATTAGAACTCTATTGTTTCGACACGTAGTCGTCTGGAAACGATATTTCCTAGTAAGGAAGTGTCGCATTTACATCCTTTTGAAGTGAATACGAGGTATACATGACACTTCGCAATGAATATTATGTCTTATCATGAAACATAGAAATGAAATGCGACATCTCGTTTTAAGAAGTATTAGAGCACTCTTGCTACGATACGTAGACATCTGCAAACAATATTTCCTAGCATGCAAGTGGCGCATTTACATTCTGTTGAAGTGAATACGAGGTATACATGACACTTCGCAATGAATATTATGTCTTATCATGAAACATAGAAAGGAAATGCGACATCTCGTTTTATGAAGTATTAGAACACTCTTGCTACTATACGTAGACGTCTGCAAACGTTATTTCCTAGCATGGAAGTGTCGCATTTACATTCCATTGAAGTGAATACGAGATATGCATGAAACTTCGCAATGAATATTATATCTTATCATGAAACATAGGAATGAGGTACTATATCGCGTTTTGAGAAGCATTAGAACCCTATTGCTTCGAAACGTAGACATCTGCAAACTCTACTTCCTAACAGGGAAGTGTCGCAATTACATTCTTTTGAAGTGAATACGAAGTGTACATGACACTTCATAATGAATATTATATCTTTTCATGAAACATAGAAGTGAGATGCGATATTGCGTTTCAAGAAGCATTAGAACTCTATTGCTACGATACGTAGACATCTGCAAACCCTATTTCCTAGCATGGAAGTGTCGCATTTACATTCTTTTGAAGTGAATACGAGGTATACATGACACTTCGCAATGGACATTATATCTTATCATGAAACATAGAAGTGTGTTGCGATATCGCGTTCTAAGAAGCATTAGAACTCTATTGCTACGATACGTAGACATCTGCAAATGCTATATCCTAGCATGGAACTGCCGCATTTACATTCTTTTGAAGATAATACGAGGTATACATAACACTTCACAATGAATATTATGTCTCATCACGAAACATAGAAGAGAAATGCGATATCGCTGTTTAAGAAGCACTAGAACTCTATGACTACGATGCGTAGACATCTGCAAACGCCACTTCCAAGCATGGAAGTGTCGCATTTACATTCTCTTGAAGTCAATACGAGGTATACATGACACTTCGCAATGAATATTATATCTTATCATGAAACATAGGAGTGAGATGCGATATGGCATTTTAAGAATCATTAGAACTCTGTTGCTGCGATACGTAGACATCTGCAAACGCTATTTCGTAGCATGGAAGTGTCGCATTTACATTCTTTTGAAGTGAATACGAGATATACATGACATTTCGCTATAAATATTATATCTTATCATGAAACATAGAAGTGAGATGCGATATCATGTTCTAAGAAGCATTAGAACTCTATTGCTACGATACGTAGACATCTGCAAACGCTATTTCCTAGCAAGGAAATTTCGCACTTACATTCCACTGAGGTGAATACGAGGTATACGTAACATTACACAATGAATATTATATCTTATCACGAAACATAGAAATGAAATGCCGCATCTCGTTTTAAGACGCATTAGAACTCTATTGCTACGATACGTAGACATCTGCAAACGCTATTTCCTAGCATGGAAGTGTCATATTTACATTCTTTTGAAGTGAATACGAGGTATACATGACACTTCGCTATAAATATTATATCTTATCATGAAACATAGAAGTGAGATGCGATATCGCGCTCTAAGAAGCATTAGAACCCTATTGCTACGATACGTAGACATCTGCAAACGTTCTTTCCTAGCGTGGAAGGGTCGCATTTACATTCTTTTGTAGTGAGTACGAGGTATACATAACACTCCATAATGAATATTATATCTTCTCATGAAACATAGCAGTGAGATGCGATATCGCGTTTTAGGAAGCATTAGAACTCTATTGCTGCGATACCTAGACATCTGCAAACGCTATTTCCTAGCATGGAAGTATCGCATTTACATTCTTTTGAAGTGAATACGAGATATACATGACACTTCGCAATGAATATTATATCTTATCATGAAACATAGGAATGAGGTGCTATATCGCGTTTTGAGAAGCATTAGAACTCTATTGCTAATATACGTAGACATCTGCAAGCTCTATCTCCTAGCAAGGAAATTTCGCACTTACATTCCACTGAAGTGAATACGAGGTATACATAACATTACACAATGAATATTATATCTTATTACGAAACATAGAAATGAAATACGACACCTCGTTTTAAGAATCATTAGTACTCTATTGCTGTGATACGTAGACATCTGCAAACAATATTTCCTAGCAAGGAAGTGTCGCATTTACATTCTTGTGAAGTCAAATCGAGGTATACATGACACTTCGCAATGAATATTATATCTTATCATCGAACATAGAAGTGAGATGCGATATCGCGTTTTGAGAAGCATTAGAACTCTATTGCTAATATGCGTAGACATCTGCAAACTCTATTTCCTGGCATTACACTTACATTCCACTTACATTGCACTGAAGTGAATACGAGTTATACATGACACTTCGCAATGAATATTATATCTTAACATGGAACATAGAAGTGAGATGCGATATCGCGTTCTAAGAAGCATTAGAACTCTATTGCTGCGATACGTAGACATCTGCAAACGCTATTTCCTAGCATGGAAGTGTCTTATTTACATTCTTTTGAAGTGAATGCGAGATATACATGACACTTCGCAATGAATATTATATCTTATAATGATACATAGAAGTGATATGCGATATCGCGTTCTAAGAAGCATTAGAACTCTATTGCTGCGACACGCAGACATCTGCAATCGCTATTTCCTAGCATGGAAGGGTCGCATTTACACTCTTTTGAAGTGAGTAGGAGGTATACATAACACTCCACAATGAATATTACATCTTAGTACGAAACATAGAAATGAAATACGACTTCTCATTTTAAGAAGCATTAGAACTCTATTGCTATGATACGTAGACATCTGCAAACAATATTTCCTAGCAAGGAAGTGTCGCATTTACATTCTCTTGAAGTGAATACCAGGTATACATAACACTCCACAATGAATATTATATCTTATCACGAAACATAGAAGTGAGATGCGACATCGCGTTCTACGAATCATTAGAACTCTATTGTTTCGACACGTAGTCGTCTGGAAACGATATTTCCTAGTAAGGAAGTGTCGCATTTACATCCTTTTGAAGTGAATACGAGGTATACATGACACTTCGCAATGAATATTATGTCTTATCATGAAACATAGAAATGAAATGCGACATCTCGTTTTAAGAAGTATTAGAGCACTCTTGCTACGATACGTAGACATCTGCAAACAATATTTCCTAGCATGCAAGTGGCGCATTTACATTCTGTTGAAGTGAATACGAGGTATACATGACACTTCGCAATGAATATTATGTCTTATCATGAAACATAGAAAGGAAATGCGACATCTCGTTTTATGAAGTATTAGAACACTCTTGCTACTATACGTAGACGTCTGCAAACGTTATTTCCTAGCATGGAAGTGTCGCATTTACATTCCATTGAAGTGAATACGAGATATGCATGAAACTTCGCAATGAATATTATATCTTATCATGAAACATAGGAATGAGGTACTATATCGCGTTTTGAGAAGCATTAGAACCCTATTGCTTCGAAACGTAGACATCTGCAAACTCTACTTCCTAACAGGGAAGTGTCGCAATTACATTCTTTTGAAGTGAATACGAAGTGTACATGACACTTCATAATGAATATTATATCTTTTCATGAAACATAGAAGTGAGATGCGATATTGCGTTTCAAGAAGCATTAGAACTCTATTGCTACGATACGTAGACATCTGCAAACCCTATTTCCTAGCATGGAAGTGTCGCATTTACATTCTTTTGAAGTGAATACGAGGTATACATGACACTTCGCAATGGACATTATATCTTATCATGAAACATAGAAGTGTGTTGCGATATCGCGTTCTAAGAAGCATTAGAACTCTATTGCTACGATACGTAGACATCTGCAAATGCTATATCCTAGCATGGAAGTGCCGCATTTACATTCTTTTGAAGATAATACGAGGTATACATAACACTTCACAATGAATATTATGTCTCATCACGAAACATAGAAGAGAAATGCGATATCGCTGTTTAAGAAGCACTAGAACTCTATGACTACGATGCGTAGACATCTGCAAACGCCACTTCCAAGCATGGAAGTGTCGCATTTACATTCTCTTGAAGTCAATGCGAGGTACACATGACACTTCGCAATGAATATTATATCTTATCATGAAACATAGGAGTGAGATGCGATATGGCATTTTAAGAATCATTAGAACTCTGTTGCTGCGATACGTAGACATCTGCAAACGCTATTTCGTAGCATGGAAGTGTCGCATTTACATTCTTTTGAAGTGAATACGAGATATACATGACATTTCGCTATAAATATTATATCTTATCATGAAACATAGAAGTGAGATGCGATATCATGTTCTAAGAAGCATTAGAACTCTATTGCTACGATACGTAGACATCTGCAAACGCTATTTCCTAGCAAGGAAATTTCGCACTTACATTCCACTGAGGTGAATACGAGGTATACGTAACATTACACAATGAATATTATATCTTATCACGAAACATAGAAATGAAATGCCGCATCTCGTTTTAAGACGCATTAGAACTCTATTGCTACGATACGTAGACATCTGCAAACGCTATTTCCTAGCATGGAAGTGTCATATTTACATTCTTTCGAAGTGAATACGAGGTATACATGACACTTCGCTATAAATATTATATCTTATCATGAAACATAGACGTGAGATGCGATATCGCGTTCTAAGAAGCATTAGAACCCTATTGCTACGATACGTAGACATCTGCAAACGCTCTTTCCTAGCGTGGAAGGGTCGCATTTACATTCTTTTGTAGCGAGTACGAGGTATACATAACACTCCAGAATGAATATTATATCTTCTCATGAAACATAGCAGTGAGATGCGATATCGCGTTTTAGGAAGCATTAGAACTCTATTGCTGTGATACGTAGACATCTGCAAACGCTATTTCCTAGCATGGAAGTATCGCATTTACACTCTTTTGAAGTGAGTACGAGGTATACATAACACTCCATAATGAATATTATATCTTATCATGAAACATAGGAATGAGGTGCTATATAGCGTTTTGAGAAGCATTAAAACTCTATTGCTAATATACGTAGTCATCTGCAAACTCTATTTCCTAGCACGGACATGTGGCACTTACATTCCACTGAAGTGAATACGAGGTATACGTAACATTACACAATGAGTATTATATCTTATTATGAAACATAGAAATGAAATACGACATCTCGTTTTAAGCAGCATTAGTACTCTATTGCTGTGATACGTAGACATCTGCAAACAATATTTCCTAGCAAGGAAGTGTCGCATTTACATTTTTGTGAAGTGAAATCGAGGTATACATGACACTTCGCAATGAATATTATATCTTATCATGGAACATAGAAGTGAGGTGCGATATCGCGTTCTAAGAAGCATTAGAACCCAATTGCTACGATACGTAGACATCTGCAAACGCTACTACCTAGCATGGAAGTGTCGCATTTACATTCTTTTGAAGTGAATACGAGGTATACATGACACTTCGCAATGAATATTATATCTTATCATGAAACATAGAAGTGAGATGCGATATCGCGTTCTGAGAAGCATTAGAACTCTATTGCTACGATACGTAGACATCTGCAAACGCTACTTCCTAGCATGGAAGTGTCGCACTTACATTCTTTTGAAGTGAATACGAGGTATACATGACACTTCGCAATGAATATTATACCTTATCATGAAACATAGGAATGGGGTGCTATATCGCGTTTTGAGAAGCATTAGAACTCTATTGCTAATATGCGTAGAGATCTGCAAACTCTATTTCCTAGCATTACACTTACATTCCACTTTCATTCCACTGAAGTGAATACGAGGTATACATAACACTCCACACTGAATATTATATCTTATCACGAAACATAGAAATGAAATGCGGCATCTCGTTTTAAGACGCATTAGAACTCTATTGCTACGATACGTAGACACCTGCAAACGCTATTTCCTAGCATGGAAGTGTCGCACTTACATTCTTTTGATGTGAATACGAGGTATACATGACACTTCGTAATGAATATTATATCTTATCATGAAACATAGAAGTGAGATGCGATATCGCGTTCTAAGAAGCATTAGAACTCTATTGCTACGATACGTAGACATCTGCAAACGCTATTTCCTAGCATGGAAGGGTCGCATTTACACTCTTTTGAAGTGAGTACGAGGTATACATAACACTCCATAATGAATATTATACCTTTTCATGAAACATAGCAGTGAGATGCGATATCGCGTTTTAAGAAGCATTAGAAATCTATTGCTACGATACGTAGACATCTGCAAACGCAGTTTCCAAGCATGGAAGTTTCGCGTTTACATTTTTTTGAAGTGAATACGAGATATACATGACACTTCGAAATGAATATTACATCTTATCATGAAACATAGAAGTGAGATGCGATATCGCGTTCTAAGAAGCATTAGAACCCTATTGCTACGATACGTAGACATCTGCAAACACTATTTCCTAGCATGGAAGTGTCGCATTTACATTCTTTTGAAGTGAATATGAGGTATAGATGACACTTCGCAATGAATATTATATCTTTTCATGAAACATAGAAGTGAGATGCGATTTCGCGTTCTAAGAAGCAGTAGAACTCTATTGCTACGATACGTAGACATCTGCAGACACTATTTCCTAGCATGGAAGGGTCGCATTTACATTCTTTTGAAGTGAGTACGAGGTATACATGACACTTCGCAATGAATATTATATCTTATCATGAAACATAGAAGAGAGATGTGATATCGCGTTTTAAGTAGCATTAGAACTCTACTGCTACGATACATAGATATCTGGAATCGCTATTTCCTAGCAAGGAAGTACCGCATTTACATTCTTTTGATGTGAATACGAAGTATACGCGACACATCGCAATGAATATTATATATTATCCTGAAACATAGAAATGAGATGCGATATCCCGTTTGAAGGAGCATTAGAACACTATTGCTTCGACACGTAGGCATCTGCAAACGCTATTTCCTAGGAAGGAAGTGTCGAATTCACATTCATTTGAAGTATATGCGAGGTATAAGTGACACTTCGCAATGAATATTATATCTTATCATAAAACATCGAAATGGGATGCGATATCGCGTTTTGAGAAGCACTAGAACTCTACTGTTTCCACACGTAGTCATCTGGAGACGCTATTTCCTAGCAAGGAAGTGCCGCACTTACATCCCTTTGAAGTGAATACGAGGTATACATGACACTTCGCAATGAATATTATATCTGATCATGAAACATAGAAATGAGATGCGACATCGCGATTTAAGAAGCATTAGAACTCTATTGCTACGATGCGTAGACATCTGCATATGTTATTTCCTAGCAAGCAAGTGTCGCATTAACATCCTTTGAAGTGAATACGAGGTATGCATAACATTCCACAATGAATATTACATCTTATTACGAAACATGGAAATGAAATGCGACTTCTCATTTTAAGAAGCATTAGAACACTATTGCTACGATACGTAGACATCTGCAAACGCTATTTCCTAGCATGGAAGTGTCGCATTTACATTCTTTTGAAGTGAATACGAGGTATACATGACACTTGGCAATGAATATTATATCTTATCATGAAACATAGGAGTGAGATGCGAAATCGCGTTTTAAGAAGCATTAGAACTCTATTGCTACGATACGTAGACATCTGCAAACGCTATTCGCTAGCATGGAAGTTTCGCATTTACATTCATTTGAAGTGAATACGAGGTATACATGACACTTCGCAATGAATATTATACATTATCATGAAACATAGAAGTGAGATGTGATATCGCATTTTAAGAAGCATTAGAACTCTATTGCTACGATAGGTAGACATCTGCAAACGCTATTTCCTAGCATGGAAGTGTCGCATTTACATTCTTTTGAAGTGAATATGAGGTATACATAACACTCTACAATGAATATTATATGTTATCATGAAACATAGATGTGAGATGCGATATCGCGATTTACGAAGCGCTAGAACTATATTGCTACGATGCGTAGACATCTGCAAACGCTATTTCCTAGCATGGAAGTGTCGCATTTACATTCTTTTGAAGTGAATAAGAGGTATACATGACACTTCGCAATGAATATTATATCTTATCATGAAACATAGAAGTGAGATGCGATATCGCGTTTTAAGAAGCACTAGAACTCTATTGCTACGATACGTGGACATCTGCAAACGCTATTTCCTAGCATGCTAGTGTCGCATTTACATTCTTTTGAAGTGAATACGAGGTATACATGACACTTCGCAATGAATATTATATCATATCATAAAACATAGAAGTGAGATGCGATATCGCGTTTTAAGAATCATTAGAACTCTACTGTTTCCACACGTAGTCATCTGGAAAGGCTATTTCCTAGGAAGGAAGTGCCGCACTTACATCCCTTTGAAGTGAATACGAGGTATACATGACACTTCGCAATGAATATTATATCTGATCATGAAACATAGAAATGAGATGCGACATCGCGATTTAAGAAGCATTAGAACTCTATTGCTACGATATGTAGACATCTGAATACGCTATTTCCCAGCAAGGAAGTGTCGCATTTACAATCGTTTGCAGTGAATACGAGGTATACATGACACTTCGCAATGAAAATTTTATCTTATCATGAAACATAGAAGTGAGGTGCGATATCGAGTTTTAAGAATAATTAGAACTCTATGGCCTCGATGCGGAGACATCTGCAGACGATATTTCCTAGCACGGAAGTGTCGCACTTACATTCTCTTGAAGTGAATACGAGGTATACATGACACTTCGCAATGAATATTGTATTTTATCATGAATCATAGAAGTGAGTTGCGATATCGCTTTTTAAGAAGCATTAGAACTCTATTGCCTCGACGCGTAGACATCTGCAAACGATATTCCCAAGGATGGAAACGTCGCACTTACATTCTTTTGAAGTGAATACGAGGTATACATGACACTTCGCAATGAATATTATATCTTATCAAGAAACATAGTGGAAATATGCGATATCGCGTTTTAAGAAGCAATAGAACTCTATTTTTACGATACGTAGACATCTGCAAACAATATTTCCTAGCAAGGAAGTGTCGCATTTACAATCTTTTGAAGTGAATACGAGGTATACATGACACTTCGCAATGAATATTATATCTTATCAAGAAACATAAAGGAAATATGCGATATCGCGTTTTAAGAAGCAATAGAACTCTATTTTTACGATACGTAGACATCTGCAAACAATATTTCCTAGCAAGGAATTGTCGCATTTACAATCTTTTGAAGTGAATACGAGGTATACATCTCACTCCACAATGAATATTATATCTTATCACGAAACATAGAAATGAAATGCGACATCTCGTTTTAAGGAGCATTAGAACTCTGTTGCTACGATTCGTAGACATCTGCAATCGCTATTTCCAAGCATGGAAGTGTCGCATTTACATTCTTTTGAAGTGAATACGAGGTATACATGACACTTCGCAATGAATATTATATCTTATCATGAAACATAGAAGTGAGATGCGATATCGCGTTTTAAGAAGCATTAGAACTCTATTGCTACGATACGTAGACATCTGCAAACGCTATTTCCTAGCATGCAAGTGTCGCATTTTCATCTCTTTGAAGTGAATACGAGGTATACATGACACTTCGCAATGAATATTATATCTTATCATGAAACATAGAAGTGAGATGCGATATCGCGTTTTAAGAAGCATTAGAACTCTATTGCTACGATACGTAGACATCTGCAAACGCTATTTCCTATCATGCTAGTGTCGCATACATTCTTTTGAAGTGCATACGAGGTATACATGACACTTCGCAATGAATATTATATCTTATCATAAAACATAGAAGTGAGATGCGATATCGCGTTTTAAGAATCATTAGAACTCTACTGTTTCCACACGTAGTCATCTGGAAACGCTATTTCCTAGCAAGGAAGTGCCGCACTTACATCCCTTTGAAGTGAATACGAGGTATACATGACACTTCGCAATGAATATTATATCTGATCATGAAACATAGAAATGAGATGCGACATCGCGATTTAAGAAGCATTAGAACTCTATTGCTACGATGCGTAGACATCTGCATATGTTATTTCCTAGCAAGCAAGTGTCGGCTTAACATCCTTTGAAGTGAATACGAGGTATGCATAACATTCCACAATAAATATTACATCTTATTACGAAACATAGAAATGAAATGCGACTTCTCATTTTAAGAAGCATTAGAACTCTATTGCTACGATACGAAGACATCTGCAAACGCTATTTCCTAGCATGGAAGTGTCGCATTCACATTCTTTTCCAGTGAATACGAGGTATACATGACACTTCGCAATGAATATTATATCTTATCTCGAAACATAGAAGTGAGATGCGACATCTCGTTTTAAGAAGCATTAGAACTCCGTTGCTACGATACGTAGACATCTGCAAACGCTATTTCCTATCATGGAAGTGTCGCATTTACATTCATTTGAAGTGACTACGAGGTATACATGACACTTCGCAATGAATATTATATCTCATCATGAAACATGGAAATGAGATGCGACATCGCGTTTTGAGAAGCAGTAGAACCCTATTGCTTCGATACGTAGACACCTGCAAACTCTACTTCCTAGCAGGGAAGTGTCGCATTTACATTCATTTGAAGTGAATACGAGGTATACATGACACTTCGCAATGAATATTATACCTTATCATGAAACATCTAAGTGAGATGCGAAATCGCGTTTTAAGAAGCACTAGAACTCTATTGCTACGATACGTAGACATCTGCAAACGCTATTTGCTAGCATGGAAGTTTCCCATTTACATTCATTTGAAGTGAATACGAGGTATACATGACACTTCGCAATGAATATTATATCTTATCACGAAACATAGAAGTGAGATGCGACATCTCGTTTTGAGAAGCCGTTGCTACGATACGTAGACATTAGAACTCCTTTGCTACGATACGTAGACATCTGCAAACGCTATTTCCTAGCATGGAAGTGTCGCATTTACATTCATTTGAAGTGACTACGAGGTATACATGACACTTCGCAATGAATATTATATCTTGTCATGAAACATAGAAGTGAGATGCGATATCGCGTTTTAGAAGCATTAGAACTCTATTGCTACGATGCGTAGACATCTGCATATGTTATTTCCTAGCAAGCAAGTGTCGCCTTAACATCCTTTGAAGTGAATACGAGGTATGCATAACATTCCACAATGAATATTACATCTTATTACGAAACATAGAAATGAAATGCAACTTCTCATTTTAAGAAGCATTAGAACTCTATTGCTACGATACGTAGACATCTGCAAACGCTATTTCCTAGCATGGAAGTGTCGCATTTACATTCTTTTGAAGTGAATACGAGGTATACATGACACTTCGCAATGAATATTATATCTTATCTCGAAACATAGAAGTGAGATGCGACATCTCTTTTTAAGAAGCATTAGAACTCCGTTGCTACGATACGTAGACATCTGCAAACGCTATTTCCTAGCATGGAAGTGTCGCATTTACATTCATTTGAAGTGACTACGTGGTATACATGACACTCGCAATGAATATTATATCTCATCATGAAACATGGAAATGAGATGCGACATCGCGTTTTGAGAAGCAGTAGAACCCTATTGCTTCGATACGTAGACACCTGCAAACTCTACTTCCTAGCAGGGAAGTGTCGCATTTACATTCATTTGAAGTGAATACGAGGTATACATGACACTTCGCAATGAATATTATACCTTATCATGAAACATATAAGTGAGATGCGAAATCGCGTTTTAAGAAGCACTAGAACTCTATTGCTACGATACGTAGACATCTGCAAACGCTATTTGCTAGCATGGAAGTTTCGCATTTACATTCATTTGAAGTGAATACGAGGTATACATGACACTTCGCAATGAATATTATATCTTATCACGAAACATAGAAGTGAGATGCGACATCTCGTTTTAAGAAGCCGTTGCTACGATACGTAGACATTAGAACTCCTTTGCTACGATACGTAGCCATCTGCAAACGCTATTTCCTAGCATGGAAGTGTCGCATTTACATTCATTTGAAGTGACTACGAGGTATACATGACACTTCGCAATGAATATTATATCTTGTCATGAAACATAGAAGTGAGATGCGATATCGCGTTTTAGAAGCATTAGAACTCTATTGCTACGATACGTAGGCATCTGCAAACGCTATTTCCTAGCATGCAAGTGCCGCACTTACATCCCTTTGAAGTGAATACGAGGTATACATGACACTTCGCAATGAATATTATATCTGATCATGAAACATAGAAATGAGATGCGACATCGCGATTTAAGAAGCATTAGAACTCTATTGCTACGAAGCGTAGACATCTGCATATGTTATTTCCTAGCAAGCAAGTGTCGCCTTAACATCCTTTGAATTGAATACGAGGTATGCATAACATTCCACAATGAATATTACATCTTATTACGAAACATAGAAATGAAATGCGACTTCTCATTTTAAGAAGCATTAGAACTCTATTGCTACGATACGTAGACATCTGCAAACGCTATTTCCTAGCATGGAAGTGTCGCATTTACATTCTTTTGAAGTGAATACGAGGTATACATGACACTTCGCAATGAATATTATATCTTATCTCGAAACATAGAGGTGAGATGCGACATCTCGTTTTAAGAAGCATTAGAACTCCGTTGCTACGATACGTAGACATCTGCAAACGCTATTTCCTAGCATGGAAGTGTCGCATTTACATTCATTTGAAGTGACTACGAGGTATACATGACACTTCGCAATGAATATTATAGCTCATCATGAAACATGGAAATGAGATGCGACATCGCGTTTTGAGAAGCAGTAGAACCCTATTGCTTCGATACGTAGACACCTGCAAACTCTACTTCCTAGCAGGGAAGTGTCGCATTTACATTCATTTGAAGTGAATACGAGGTATACATGACACTTCGCAATGAATATTATACCTTATCATGAAACATATAAGTGAGATGCGAAATCGCGTTTTAAGAAGCACTAGAACTCTATTGCTACGATACGTAGACATCTGCAAACGCTATTTGCTAGCATGGAAGTTTCGCATTTACATTCATTTGAAGTGAAGACGAGGTATACATGACACTTCGCAATGAATATTATATCTGAACATGAAACATAGAAATGAGATGCGACATCGCGATTTAAGAAGCATTAGAACTCTATTGCTACGATGCGTAGACATCTGCATATGTTATTTCCTAGCAAGCAAGTGTCGCCTTAACATCCTTTGAAGTGAATACGAGGTATGCATAACATTCCACAATGAATATTACATCTTATTACGAAACATAGAAATGAAATGCGACTTCTCATTTTAAGAAGCATTAGAACTCTATTGCCACGATACGTAGACATCTGCAAACGCTATTTCCTAGCATGGAAGTGTCGCATTTACATTCTTTTGAAGTGACTACGAGGTATACATGACACTTCGCAATGAATATTATAGCTCACCATGAAACATGGAAATGAGATGCGACATCGCGTTTTGAGAAGCAGTAGAACCCTATTGCTTCGATACGTAGACACCTGCAAACTCTACTTTCTAGCAGGGAAGTGTCGCATTTACATTCATTTGAAGTGAATACGAGGTATACATGACACTTCGCAATGAATATTATACCTTATCATGAAACATATAAGTGAGATGCGAAATCGCGATTTAAGAAGCACTAGAACTCTATTGCTACGATACGTAGACATCTGCAAACGCTATTTGCTAGCATGGAAGTTTCGCATTTACATTCATTTGAAGTGAATACGAGGTATACATGACACTTCGCAATGAATATTATATCTGAACATGAAACATAGAAATGAGATGCGACATCGCGATTTAAGAAGCATTAGAACTCTATTGCTACGATGCGTAGACATCTGCATATGTTATTTCCTAGCAAGCAAGTGTCGCCTTAACATCCTTTGAAGTGAATACGAGGTATGCATAACATTCCACAATGAATATTACATCTTATTACGAAACATAGAAATGAAATGCGACTTCTCATTTTAAGAAGCATTAGAACTCTATTGCCACGATACGTAGACATCTGCAAACGCTATTTCCTAGCATGGAAGTGTCGCATTTACATTCTTTTGAAGTGAATACGAGGTATACATGACACTTCGCAATGAATATTATATCTTATCATGAAACATAGAAGTGAGATGCGATATCGCGTTTTAAGAATCACTAGAACTCTATTGTTTCGACACGTAGTCATCTGGAAACGCTATATCCTAGCAAGGAAGTGTCGCACTTACATCCCTTTGAAGTGAATACGAGGTATACATGACACTTCGCAATGAATATTATATCTTATCAAGAAACATAAAGGAAATATGCGATATCGCGTTTTAAGAAGCAATAGAACTCTATTTTTACGATACGTAGACATCTGCAAACAATATTTCCTAGCAAGGAAGTGTCGCATTTACAATCTTTTGAAGTGAATACGAGGTATACATCTCACTCCACAATGAATATTATATCTTATCACGAAACATAGAAATGAAATGCGACATCTCGTTTTAAGGAGCATTAGAACTCCATTCTTACGATACGTGGTCATCTGGAAACGCTATTTCCTAGCAAGGAAGTGTCGCTTTTACATTCTTTTGAAGAGAATATGAGGTATACATGACACTTCGCAATGAATATTATATCTTATCTCGAAACATAGAAGTGAGATGTGATATCGCGTTTTAAGAAGCATTAGAACTCTATTGCTACGATACGTAGACATCTGCAAACGCTATTTGCTAGCATGGAAGTTTCGCATATACATTCATTTGAAGTGAATACGAGGTATACATGACACTTCGCAATGAATATTATATCTCACCATGAAACATGGAAATGAGATGCGATATCGCGTTTTGAGAAGCAGTAGAACCCTACTGCTTCGATACGTAGACACCTGCAAACTCTACTTCCTAGCAGGGAAGTGTCGCATTTACATTCATTTGAAGTGAATACGAGGTATACATGACACTTCGCAATGAATATTATACCTTATCATGAAACATCTAAGTGAGATGCGAAATCGCGTTTAAGAAGCACTAGAACTCTATTGCTACGATACGTAGACATCTGCAAACGCTATTTCCTAGCATGCAAGTGTCGCATTTTCATCTCTTTGAAGTGAATACGAGGTATACATGACACTTCGCAATGAATATTATATCTTATCATGAAACATAGAAGTGAGATGCGATATCGCGTTTTAAGAAGCATTAGAACTCTATTGCTACGATACGTAGACATCTGCAAACGCTATTTCCTAGCATGCTAGTGTCGCATTTACATTCTTTTGAAGTGCATACGAGGTATACATGACACTTCGCAATGAATATTATATCTTATCATAAAACATAGAAGTGAGATGCGATATCGCGTTTTAAGAATCATTAGAACTCTACTGTTTCCACACGTAGTCATCTGGAAACGCTATTTCCTAGCAAGGAAGTGCCGCACTTACATCCCTTTGAAGTGAATACGAGGTATACATGACACTTCGCAATGAATATTATATCTGATCATGAAACATAGAAATGAGATGCGACATCGCGATTTAAGAAGCATTAGAACTCTATTGCTACGATGCGTAGACATCTGCATATGTTATTTCCTAGCAAGCAAGTGTCGCCTTAACATCCTTTGAAGTGAAAACGTGGTATGCATAACATTCCACAATGAATATTACATCTTATTACGAAACATAGAAATGAAATGCGACTTCTCATTTTAGGAAGCATTAGAACTCTATTGCTACGATACGTAGACATCTGCAAACGCTATTTCCTAGCATGGAAGTGTCGCATTTACATTCTTTTGAAGTGAATACGAGGTATACATGACACTTCGCAATGAATATTATATCTTATCTCGAAACATAGAAGTGAGATGCGACATCTCGTTTTAAGAAGCATTAGAACTCCGTTGCTACGATACGTAGACATCTGCAAACGCTATTTCCTAGCATGGAAGTGTCGCATTTACATTCATTTGAAGTGACTACGAGGTATACATGGCACTTCGCAATGAATATTATAGCTCATCATGAAACATGGAAATGAGATGCGACATCGCGTTTTGAGAAGCAGTAGAACCCTATTGCTTCGATACGTAGACACCTGCAAACTCTACTTCCTAGCAGGGAAGTGTCGCATTTACATTCATTTGAAGTGAATACGAGGTATACATGACACTTCGCAATGAATATTATACCTTATCATGAAACATCTAAGTGAGATGCGAAATCGCGTTTTAAGAAGCACTAGAACTCTATTGCTACGATACGTAGACATCTGCAAACGCTATTTGCTAGCATGGAAGTTTCCCATTTACATTCATTTGAAGTGAATACGAGGTATACATGACACTTCGCAATGAATATTATATCTGAACATGAAACATAGAAATGAGATGCGACATCGCGATTTAAGAAGCATTAGAACTCTATTGCTACTATGCGTAGACATCTGCATATGTTATTTCCTAGCAAGCAGGTGTCGCCTTAACATCCTTTGAAGTGAATACGAGGTATGCATAACATTCCACAATGAATATTACATCTTATTACGAAACATAGAAATGAAATGCGACTTCTCATTTTAAGAAGCATTAGAACTCTATTGCCACGATACGTAGACATCTGCAAACGCTATTTCCTAGCATGGAAGTGTCGCATTTACATTCTTTTGAAGTGACTACGAGGTATACATGACACTTCGCAATGAATATTATAGCTCATCATGAAACATGGAAATGAGATGCGACATCGCGTTTTGAGAAGCAGTAGAACCCTATTGCTTCGATACGTAGACACCTGCAAACTCTACTTTCTAGCAGGGAAGTGTCGCATTTACATTCATTTGAAGTGAATACGAGGTATACATGACACTTCGCAATGAATATTATACCTTATCATGAAACATATAAGTGAGATGCGAAATCGCGTTTTAAGAAGCACTAGAACTCTATTGCTACGATACGTAGACATCTGCAAACGCTATTTCCTAGCATGGAAGTGTCGCATTTACATTCATTTGAAGTGACTACGAGGTATACATGACACTTCGCAATGAATATTATAGCTCATCATGAAACATGGAAATGAGATGCGACATCGCGTTTTGAGAAGCAGTAGAACCCTATTGCTTCGATACGTAGACACCTGCAAACTCTACTTCCTAGCAGGGAAGTGTCGCATTTACATTCATTTGAAGTGAATACGAGGTATACATGACACTTCGCAATGAATATTATACCTTATCATGAAACATCTAAGTGAGATGCGAAATCGCGTTTTAAGAAGCACTAGAACTCTATTGCTACGATACGTAGACATCTGCAAACGCTATTTGCTAGCCATGGAAGTTTCCCATTTACATTCATTTGAAGTGAATACGAGGTATACATGACACTTCGCAATGAATATTATATCTTATCACGAAACATAGAAGTGAGATGCGACATCTCGTTTTGAGAAGCCGTTGCTACGATACGTAGACATTAGAACTCCTTTGCTACGATACGTAGACATCTGCAAACGCTATTTCCTAGCATGGAAGTGTCGCATTTACATTCATTTGAAGTGACTACGAGGTATACATGACACTTCGCAATGAATATTATATCTTGTCATGAAACATAGAAGTGAGATGCGATATCGCGTTTTAGAAGCATTAGAACTCTATTGCTACGATACGTAGACATCTGCAAACGCTATTTCCTAGCATGGAAGTGTCGCATTTACATTCATTTGAAGTGACTACGAGGTATACATGACACTTCGCAATGAATATTATATCTTGTCATGAAACATTGAAGTGAGATGCGACATCGCGATTTAAGAAGCATTAGAACTCTATTGCTACGATGCGTAGACATCTGCATATGTTATTTCCTAGCAAGCAAGTGTCGCCTTAACATCCTTTGAAGTGAATACGAGGTATGCATAACATTCCACAATGAATATTACATCTTATTACGAAACATAGAAATGAAATGCAACTTCTCATTTTAAGAAGCATTAAAACTCTATTGCTACGATACGTAGACATCTGCAAACGCTATTTCCTAGCATGGAAGTGTCGCATTTACATTCTTTTGAAGTGAATACGAGGTATACATGACACTTCGCAATGAATATTATATCTTATCTCGAAACATAGAAGTGAGATGCGACATCTCTTTTTAAGAAGCATTAGAACTCCGTTGCTACGATACGTAGACATCTGCAAACGCTATTTCCTAGCATGGAAGTGTCGCATTTACATTCATTTGAAGTGACTACGTGGTATACATGACACTCGCAATGAATATTATATCTCATCATGAAACATGGAAATGAGATGCGACATCGCGTTTTGAGAAGCAGTAGAACCCTATTGCTTCGATACGTAGACACCTGCAAACTCTACTTCCTAGCAGGGAAGTGTCGCATTTACATTCATTTGAAGTGAATACGAGGTATACATGACACTTCGCAATGAATATTATACCTTATCATGAAACATATAAGTGAGATGCGAAATCGCGTTTTAAGAAGCACTAGAACTCTATTGCTACGATACGTAGACATCTGCAAACGCTATTTGCTAGCATGGAAGTTTCGCATTTACATTCATTTGAAGTGAATACGAGGTATACATGACACTTCGCAATGAATATTATATCTGAACATGAAACATAGAAATGAGATGCGACATCGCGATTTAAGAAGCATTAGAACTCTATTGCTACGATGCGTAGACATCTGCATATGTTATTTCCTAGCAAGCAAGTGTCGCCTTAACATCCTTTGAAGTGAATACGAGGTATGCATAACATTCCACAATGAATATTACATCTTATTACGAAACATAGAAATGAAATGCGACTTCTCATTTTAAGAAGCATTAGAACTCTATTGCCACGATACGTAGACATCTGCAAACGCTATTTCCTAGCATGGAAGTGTCGCATTTACATTCTTTTGAAGTGACTACGAGGTATACATGACACTTCGCAATGAATATTATAGCTCATCATGAAACATGGAAATGAGATGCGACATCGCGTTTTGAGAAGCAGTAGAACCCTATTGCTTCGATACGTAGACACCTGCAAACTCTACTTTCTAGCAGGGAAGTGTCGCATTTACATTCATTTGAAGTGAATACGAGGTATACATGACACTTCGCAATGAATATTATACCTTATCATGAAACATATAAGTGAGATGCGAAATCGCGTTTTAAGAAGCACTAGAACTCTATTGCTACGATACGTAGACATCTGCAAACGCTATTTGCTAGCATGGAAGTTTCGCATTTACATTCATTTGAAGTGAATACGAGGTATACATGACACTTCGCAATGAATATTATATCTGAACATGAAACATAGAAATGAGATGCGACATCGCGATTTAAGAAGCATTAGAACTCTATTGCTACGATGCGTAGACATCTGCATATGTTATTTCCTAGCAAGCAAGTGTCGCCGTAACATCCTTTGAAGTGAATACGAGGTATGCATAACATTCCACAATGAATATTACATCTTATTACGAAACATAGAAATGAAATGCGACTTCTCATTTTAAGAAGCATTAGAACTCTATTGCCACGATACGTAGACATCTGCAAACGCTATTTCCTAGCATGGAAGTGTCGCATTTACATTCTTTTGAAGTGAATACGAGGTATACATGACACTTCGCAATGAATATTATATCTTATCATGAAACATAGAAGTGAGATGCGATATCGCGTTTTAAGAATCACTAGAACTCTATTGTTTCGACACGTAGTCATCTGGAAACGCTATATCCTAGCAAGGAAGTGTCGCATTTACATCCCTTTGAAGTGAATACGAGGTATACATGACACTTCGCAATGAATATTATATCTTATCAAGAAACATAAAGGAAATATGCGATATCGCGTTTTAAGAAGCAATAGAACTCTATTTTTACGATACGTAGACATCTGCAAACAATATTTCCTAGCAAGGAAGTGTCGCATTTACAATCTTTGAAGTGAATACGAGGTATACATCTCACTCCACAATGAATATTATATCTTATCACGAAACATAGAAATGAAATGCGACATCTCGTTTTAAGGAGCATTAGAACTCCATTCTTACGATACGTGGTCATCTGGAAACGCTATTTCCTAGCAAGGAAGTGTCGCTTTTACATTCTTTTGAAGAGAATATGAGGTATACATGACACTTCGCAATGAATATTATATCTTATCTCGAAACATAGAAGTGAGATGCGACATCTCGTTTTAAGAAGCATTAGAACTCCGTTGCTACGATACGTAGACATCTGCAAACGCTATTTCCTAGCATGGAAGTGTCGCATTTACATTCATTTGAAGTGACTACGAGGTATACATGACACTTCGCAATGAATATTATAGCTCATCATGAAACATGGAAATGAGATGCGACATCGCGTTTTGAGAAGCAGTAGAACCCTATTGCTTCGATACGTAGACACCTGCAAACTCTACTTCCTTGCAGGGAAGTGTCGCATTTACATTCATTTGAAGTGAATACGAGGTATACATGACACTTCGCAATGAATATTATACCTTATCATGAAACATCTAAGTGAGATGCGAAATCGCGTTTTAAGAAGCACTAGAACTCTATTGCTACGATACGTAGACATCTGCAAACGCTATTTCCTAGCATGCAAGTGTCGCATTTTCATCTCTTTGAAGTGAATACGAGGTATACATGACACTTCGCAATGAATATTATATCTTATCATGAAACATAGAAGTGAGATGCGATATCGCGTTTTAAGAAGCATTAGAACTCTATTGCTACGATACGTAGACATCTGCAAACGCTATTTCCTAGCATGCTAGTGTCGCATTTACATTCTTTTGAAGTGCATACGAGGTATACATGACACTTCGCAATGAATATTATATCTTATCATAAAACATAGAAGTGAGATGCGATATCGCGTTTTAAGAATCATTAGAACTCTACTGTTTCCACACGTAGTCATCTGGAAACGCTATTTCCTAGCAAGGAAGTGCCGCACTTACATCCCTTTGAAGTGAATACGAGGTATACATGACACTTCGCAATGAATATTATATCTGATCATGAAACATAGAAATGAGATGCGACATCGCGATTTAAGAAGCATTAGAACTCTATTGCTACGATGCGTAGACATCTGCATATGTTATTTCCTAGCAAGCAAGTGTCGCCTTAACATCCTTTGAAGTGAATACGAGGTATGCATAACATTCCACAATGAATATTACATCTTATTACGAAACATAGAAATGAAATGCGACTTCTCATTTTAAGAAGCATTAGAACTCTATTGCTACGATACGTAGACATCTGCAAACGCTATTTCCTAGCATGGAAGTGTCGCATTTACATTCTTTTGAAGTGAATACGAGGTATACATGACACTTCGCAATGAATATTATATCTTATCTCGAAACATAGAAGTGAGATGCGACATCTCGTTTTAAGAAGCATTAGAACTCCGTTGCTACGATACGTAGACATCTGCAAACGCTATTTCCTAGCATGGAAGTGTCGCATTTACATTCATTTGAAGTGACTACGAGGTATACATGACACTTCGCAATGAATATTATAGCTCATCATGAAACATGGAAATGAGATGCGACATCGCGTTTTGAGAAGCAGTAGAACCCTATTGCTTCGATACGTAGACACCTGCAAACTCTACTTCCTAGCAGGGAAGTGTCGCATTTACATTCATTTGAAGTGAATACGAGGTATACATGACACTTCGCAATGAATATTATACCTTATCATGAAACATCTAAGTGAGATGCGAAATCGCGTTTTAAGAAGCACTAGAACTCTTTTGCTACGATACGTAGACATCTGCAAACGCTATTTGCTAGCATGGAAGTTTCCCATTTACACTCATTTGAAGTGAATACGAGGTATACATGACACTTCGCAACGAATATTATATCTGAACATGAAACATAGAAATGAGATGCGACATCGCGATTTAAGAAGCATTAGAACTCTATTGCTACGATGCGTAGACATCTGCATATGTTATTTCCTAGCATGGAAGTGTCGCATTTACATTCTTTTGAAGTGAATACGAGGTATACATGACACTTCGCTATGAATATTTTATCTTATCACGAAACATAGAAATGAAGTGCGACATCTTGTTTTAAGAAGCATTAGAACTCTATTTTTACGATACGTAGACATCTGCGAACAATATTTCCTAGCAACGAAGTGTCGCATTTTCAATCTTTTGAAGTGAATACGAGGTATACATGACACTTCGCAATGAATATTATATCTAATCAGGAAACATAGAAGTGAGATGCGATATCGCGTTTTGAGAAGCATTAGAACTCTATTGCTAATATACGTAGACATCTGCAAACCCTAATTCCTAGCATGGAGGTGTCGCATTTACATTCCATTGAAGTGAATACGAGGTGTGCACGTCATTTCGCAATGGATATTATATCTTATCATGAAACATAGAAATGAGATGCGATATCTCATTTTAAGAAGAATTAGAACTCCATTCTTACGATACGTGGTCATCTGGAAACGCTCCTTCCTAGCAAGGAAGTGTCGCATTTACATTCTTTTGAAGTGAATACGAGGTATACATGACACATCGCAATGAATATTATATCTTATCATGAAACATAGAAGTGAGATGCGATATCGCGTTCTAAGCAACATTAGAATTCTATTGCTACGATACGTAGACATCTGCAAACGCTATTTCCTAGCATGGAAGTGTCACATTTACATTCATTAGAAGTGAATACGAGGTATACGTGACTCTTCGCAATGAGTATTATATCTTATAAGGAAACATAGGAATGAGATGCGATATCGCGTATTGAGAAGCATTAGATCTCAATTGCTAAAATACGTTGACATCTGCAAACGCTATTTCCTTGCATGGATGTGTCGCATTTACATTCTTGTGATGTGAGTACGAGGTATGCATGACACTCCACAATGAATATTATATCTTGTTACGAAACATGGAAATGAAATGCGACATCTCGTTTTAAGAAGCATTAGAACTCTATCGCTACGATACGTAGACATCTGCAAACGCTACTTCCTAGCCTGGAAGTTTCGCATTTACATTCTTTTGAAGTGAATACGAGGTATACATGACACTTCGCAATGAATATTACATCTTATCATGAAACATAGAAGTGATATGCGATATCGCGTTCTAAGAAGCAATAGAACTCTATCGCTACGATACGTAGACATCTGCAAACGCTATTTCCTAGCATGGAAGTTCGCATTTTACATTCTTTTGAGTGAATACGAGATATACATGACACTTCGCAATGAATATTATATCTTATCATGAAACATAGGAATGATTTGCGATATCTCGTTTTGAGAGCATTAGAACTCTATTGCTAGGATACGTAGACATCTGCAAACGCTATTTCCTAGCATGGAAGTTTCGCATTTACAGTCTATTGAAGTGAATACGAGATTTACATGACACTTCGCAATTAATATTATATCTTATCATGAAACATAGGAATGAGTTGCGATTTCGCGTTTGAGAAGCATTAGAGCTCCTATTGCGACGAGACGTATACATCTGCAAACAATATCTCCTAGCAAGAAAGTGATCGCATTTACATTCTTTTGAAGTGAATACCATGTATACATGACACTTCGCAGTGAATATTACACCTTCTCACGAAACATAGAAATGAGATGCGATATCGTGATTTAAGAAGCACTAGAACTTCATTTCTACGATACGTAGACATCTGCAAACAATATTTCCTAGCAAGGAAGTGCCGCACTTACATACTCTTGAAGTGAATACGAGGTATGCATAACATTACACAATGAATATTATATCTTATTACGGAACATAGAAATTAAATACGACATATCGTTTTAAGAAGCATTAGTACTCTATTGATGTGATACGTAAACATCTTGCAAACAATATTTCCTAGTAAGGAAGTGTCGCATTTACATTCTTGTGAAGTGAAATCGAGGTATACATGACACTGCGCAATGAATATTATATCTTATCATTAAACATAGGAATGAGGTGCTATATCACGTTTGAGAAGCATTAGAACTCTACTGCTAATATACGTAGACATCTGCAACCTCTATTTCCTAGCAAGGAAATGTCGCACTTACATTCCATTGAAGTGAATACGAGGTATTACGTAACATTACACAATGAATATTATATCTTATTACGAAACATAGAAATGAAATACGACATCTCGTTTAAGAATCATTAGTACTCTATTGCTGTGATACGTAGACATCTGCAAACGCTATTTCCTAGCATGGAAGGGTCGCATTTACATTCTTTTGAAGTGAATACGAGGTATACATAACACTTCGCAATGAATATTATATCTTATCATGAAACATAAAAGTGAGATGCGATATCGCGTTCTAAGAAGCATTAGAACTCTATTGCTACGATACGTAGACATCTGCAAAGGCAATTCCCTAGCATGGAAGGGTCGCATTTACATTCCTTTGAAGTGAGTACGAGGTTATACATATCACTCCATAATGAATATTATATCTTATCATGAAACATAGAGGTGAGATGCGATATCGCGTTTTAAGAAGCATGAGAACTCTATTGCTACGACACGTAGACATCTGCAAACGCTATTTCCTAGCATGTAAGTGTCGCATTTACATTCATTTGAAGTGAATACGAGGTATACATGACACTTCGCAATGAATATTATACCTTGTCATGAACATAGAAGAGAGATGCGATATCGCGTTTTAGGAAGCATTGTGGAACTCTATTGCTGCGATACGTAGACATCTGCAAACGATATTTCCTAGCATGGAAGTTTTCGCATTTACAGTCTATTGAAGTGAATACGAGATATACATGACACTCGCAATTAATATTATATCTTATCATGAAACATAGGAATGAGTTGCGATTTCGCGTTTTGAGAAGCATTAGAGCTCTATTGCGACGATACGTATACATCTGCAAACAATATCTCCTAGCAAGAAAGTGTCGCATTTACATTCTTTTGAAGTGAATACCATGTATACATGACACTTCGCAGTGAATATTACACCTTCTCACGAAACATAGAAATGAGATGCGATATCGTGATTTAAGAAGCACTAGAACTTCATTTCTATGATACGTAGACATCTGCAACCTCTATTTCCTAGCAAGGAAATGTCGCACTTACATTCCATTGAAGTGAATACGAGGTATACGTAACATTACACAATGAATATTATATCTTATTACGAAACATAGAAATGAAATACGACATCTCGTTTTAAGAATCATTAGTACTCTATTGCTGTGATACGTAGACATCTGCAAACAATATTTCCTAGCATGGAAGTGTTGCATTTACATTCCCTTGAAGAGAATACGAGATATACATGACACTTCCCAATGAATATTATATCTTATCATGAAACAGAGAAGTGAGATGCGATATCGCGTTCTAAGAAGCATTAGAACTCTATTGCTACGACACGTAGACATCTGCAAACGCTATTTCCTAGCATGTAAGTGTCGCATTTACATTCATTTGAAGTGAATACGAGGTATACATGACACTTCGCAATGAATATTATACCTTGTCATGAAACATAGAAGAGAGATGCGATATCGCGTTTTAGGAAGCATTGGAACTCTATTGCTGCGATACGTAGACATCTGCAAACGATATTTCCTAGCATGGAAGTTTCGCATTTACAGTCTATTGAAGTGAATACGAGATATACATGACACTTCGCAATTAATATTATATCTTATCATGAAACATAGGAATGAGTTGCGATTTCGCGTTTTGAGAAGCATTAGAGCTCTATTGCGACGATACGTATACATCTGCAAACAATATCTCCTAGCAAGAAAGTGTCGCATTTACATTCTTTTGAAGTGAATACCATGTATACATGACACTTCGCAGTGAATATTACACCTTCTCACGAAACATAGAAATGAGATGCGATATCGTGATTTAAGAAGCACTAGAACTTCATTTCTATGATACGTAGACATCTGCAACCTCTATTTCCTAGCAAGGAAATGTCGCACTTACATTCCATTGAAGTGAATACGAGGTATACGTAACATTACACAATGAATATTATATCTTATTACGAAACATAGAAATGAAATACGACATCTCGTTTTAAGAATCATTAGTACTCTATTGCTGTGATACGTAGACATCTGCAAACAATATTTCCTAGCATGGAAGTGTTGCATTTACATTCCCTTGAAGAGAATACGAGATATACATGACACTTCCCAATGAATATTATATCTTATCATGAAACAGAGAAGTGAGATGCGATATCGCGTTCTAAGAAGCATTAGAACTCTATTGCTACGATACGTAGACATCTGCAAAGGCTACTTCCTAGCATGGAAGTGTCGCATTTACATTCTTTTGAAGTGAATACGAGGTATACATGACACTTCGCAATGAATATTTTATCTTATCACGAAACATAGAAATGAAGTGCGACATCTTGTTTTAAGAAGCATTAGAACTCTATTTTTACGATACGTGGTCATCTGGAAACGCTACTTCCTAGCAAGGAAGTGTCGCATTTACATTCTTTTGAAGTGAATACGAGGTATACATGATTCTTCGCAATGAATATTATATCTTATCTCGAAACATAGAAGTGAGATGCGATATCGCGATTTAAGAAGCGCTAGAACTCTATTGCTACGATGCGTAGACATCTGCAAATGTTATTTCCTAGCAAGGAAGTGTCGCATTTACATTCTTTTGAAGTGAATGCGAGGTATACATGACACATCGCAATGAATATTATATCTTATCATGAAACATAGAAGTGAGATGCGATATCGCGTTCTAAGCAACATTAGAATTCTATTGCTACGATACGTAGACATCTGCAAACGCTATTTCCTAGCATGGAAGTGTCACATTTACATTCATTTGAAGTGAATACGAGGTATACGTGACTCTTCGCAATGAGTATTATATCTTATAAGGAAACATAGGAATGAGATGCGATATCGCGTATTGAGAAGCATTAGATCTCAATTGCTAAAATACGTTGACATCTGCAAACGCTATTTCCTTGCATGGATGTGTCGGATTTACATTCTTGTGATGTGAGTACGAGGTATGCATGACACTCCACAATGAATATTATACCTTATTACGAAGCATGGAAATGAAATGCGACATCTCGTTTTAAGAAGCATTAGAACTCTATCGCTACGATACGTAGACATCTGCAAACGCTACTTCCTAGCCTGGAAGTTTCGCATTTACATTCTATTGAAGTGAATACGAGATATACATGACACTTCACAATTAATATTATATCTTATCATGAAACATAGGAATGAGTTGCGATTTCGCGTTTTGAGAAGCATTAGAGCTCTATTGCGACGATACGTATACATCTGCAAACAATATCTCCTAGCAAGAAAGTGTCGCATTTACATTCTTTTGAAGTGAATACCATGTATACATGACACTTCGCAATGAATATTACACCTTCTCACGAAACATAGAAATGAGATGCGATATCGTGATTTAAGAAGCACTAGAACTTCATTTCTACGATACGTAGACATCTGCAAACAATATTTCCTAGCAAGGAAGTGTCGCACTTACATACTTTTGAAGTGAATACGAGGTATGCATAACATTACACAATGAATATTATATCTTATTACGGAACATAGAAATTAAATACGACATCTCGTTTTAAGAAGCATTAGTACTCTATTGCTGTGATACGTAAAAATCTTGCAAACAATATTTCCTAGCAAGGAAGTGTCGCATTTACATTCTTGTGAAGTGAAATCGAGGTATACATGACACTTCGCAATGAATATTATACCTTATCATGAAACATAGAAGAGAGGTGCGATATCGCATTTTAGGGAGCATTAGAACTCTATTGCTGCGATACGTAGACATCTGCAAACGCTATTTCCTAGCATGGAAGTGTCATATTTACATTCTTTTGAAGTGAATACGAGGTATACATGGCACTTCGCAATGAATATTATATCTTATCATGAAGCATAGGAATGAGGTGCTATATCGCGTTTTAAGGAGCATTAGAGCTCTACTGCTACGATACGTAGACATCTGCAAACGCTATTTCCTAGCACGGAAGTGTCTTATTTACGTTCTTTTGAAGTGAATACGAGGTATGCATGACACTTCGCAATGAATATTATATCTTATTATGAAACATAGAAGTGAGATGCGATATCGCTTTCTAAGAAGCATTAGAACTCTATTGCTGTGATACGTAGACATCTGCAAACAATATTTCCTAGCAAGGACGTGTCGCATTTACATTCTTGTGAAGTGAAATCGAGGTTTACATGACACTTCGCAATGAATATTATATCTTATCATGAAACATAGAAGTGAGATGCTATATCGCGTTCTAAGAAGCATTAGAACTCTAGTGCTACGATACGTAGACATCTGCAAACGCTATTTCCTAGCATGGAAGTGTCGCATTTACATTCGTTTGAAGTGAATACGAGATATACATGACACTTCGCAATGAATATTATATCTTATCATGAAACATAGGAATGAGGTGCTATATCGCGTTTTGAGAAGCATTAGAACTCTATTGCTACGATACGTAGACATCTGCAAACGCTATTTCCTAGCATGGAAGGGTCGCATTTACATTCTTTTGAAGTGAATAGGAGGTATACATGACACTTCGCAATGAATATTATATCTTATCATGAAGCATAGGAATGAGGTGCTATATCGCGTTTTAGGAAGCATTGGAACTCTATTGCTGCGATACGTAGACATCTGCAAACGATATTTCCTAGCATGGAAGTTTCGCATTTACAGTCTATTGAAGTGAATACGAGATATACATGACACTTCGCAATTAATATTATATCTTATCATGAAACATAGGAATGAGTTGCGATTTCGCGTTTTGAGAAGCATTAGAGCTCTATTGCGACGATACGTATACATCTGCAAACAATATCTCCTAGCAAGAAAGTGTCGCATTTACATTCTTTTGAAGTGAATACCATGTATACATGACACTTCGCAGTGAATATTACACCTTCTCACGAAACATAGAAATGAGATGCGACATCGTGATTTAAGAAGCACTAGAACATCATTTCTACGATACGTAGACATCTGCAAACAATATTTCCTAGCAAGGAAGTGTCGCACTTACATACTTTTGAAGTGAATACGAGGTATGCATAACATTACACAATGAATATTATATCTTATTACGGAACATAGAAATTAAATACGACATCTCGTTTTAAGAAGCATTAGTACTCTATTGCTGTGATACGTAAACATCTTGCAAACAATATTTCCTAGCAAGGAAGTGTCGCATTTTCATTCTTGTGAAGTGAAATCGAGGTATACATGACACTTCGCAATGAATATTATATCTTATCATTAAACATAGGAATGAGGTGCTATATCACGTTTTGAGAAGCATTAGAACTCTACTGCTAATATACGTAGACATCTGCAACCTCTATTTCCTAGCAAGGAAATGTCGCACTTACATTCCATTGAAGTGAATACGAGGTATACGTAACATTACACAATGAATATTATATCTTATTACGAAACATAGAAATGAAATACGACATCTCGTTTTAAGAATCATTAGTACTCTATTGCTGTGATACGTAGACATCTGCAAACAATATTTCCTAGCATGGAAGTGTTGCATTTACATTCCCTTGAAGAGAATACGAGATATACATGACACTTCCCAATGAATATTATATCTTATCATGAAACAGAGAAGTGAGATGCGATATCGCGTTCTAAGAAGCATTAGAACTCTATTGCTACGATACGTAGACATCTGCAAAGGCTACTTCCTAGCATGGAAGTGTCGCATTTACATTCTTTTGAAGTGAATACGAGGTATACATGACACTTCGCAATGAATATTTTATCTTATCACGAAACATAGAAATGAAGTGCGACATCTTGTTTTAAGAAGCATTAGAACTCTATTTTTACGATACGTGGTCATCTGGAAACGCTACTTCCTAGCAAGGAAGTGTCGCATTTACATTCTTTTGAAGTGAATACGAGGTATACATGACTCTTCGCAATGAATATTATATCTTATCTCGAAACATAGAAGTGAGATGCGATATCGCGATTTAAGAAGCGCTAGAACTCTATTGCTACGATGCGTAGATATCTGCAAATGTTATTTCCTAGCAAGGAAGTGTCGCATTTACATTCTTTTGAAGTGAATACGAGGTATACATGACACATCGCAATGAATATTATATCTTATCATGAAACATAGAAGTGAGATGCGATATCGCGTTCTAAGCAACATTAGAATTCTATTGCTACGATACGTAGACATCTGCAAACGCTATTTCCTAGCATGGAAGTGTCACATTTACATTCATTTGAAGTGAATACGAGGTATACGTGACTCTTCGCAATGAGTATTATATCTTATAAGGAAACATAGGAATGAGATGCGATATCGCGTATTGAGAAGCATTAGATCTCAATTGCTAAAATACGTTGACATCTGCAAACGCTATTTCCTTGCATGGATGTGTCGCATTTACATTCTTGTGATGTGAGTACGAGGTATGCATGACACTCCACAATGAATATTATACCTTATTACGAAGCATGGAAATGAAATGCGACATCTCGTTTTAAGAAGCATTAGAGCTCTATCGCTACGATACGTAGACATCTGCAAACGCTACTTCCTAGCCTGGAAGTTTCGCATTTACATTCTTTTGAAGTGAGTACGAGGTATACATGACACTTCGCAATGAATATTACATCTTATCATGAAACATAGAAGTGATATGCGATATCGCGTTCTAAGAAGCAATAGAACTCTATCGCTACGATACGTAGACATCTGCAAACGCTATTTCCTAGCATGGAAGTTTCGCATTTACATTCTTTTGAAGTGAATACGAGATATACATGACACTTCGCAATGAATATTATATCTTATCATGAAACATAGGAACGATTTGCGATATCTCGTTTTGAGAAGCATTAGAACTCTATTGCTAGGATACGTAGACATCTGCAAACGATATTTCCTAGCATGGAAGTTTCGCATTTACATTCTATTGAAGTGAATACGAGATATACATGACACTTCACAATTAATATTATATCTTATCATGAAACATAGGAATGAGTTGCGATTTCGCGTTTTGAGAAGCATTAGAGCTCTATTGCGACGATACGTATATATCTGCAAACAATATCTCCTAGCAAGAAAGTGTCGCATTTACATTCTTTTGAAGTGAATACCATGTATACATGACACTTCGCAATGAATATTACACCTTCTCACGAAACATAGAAATGAGATGCGATATCGTGATTTAAGAAGCACTAGAACTTCATTTCTACGATACGTAGACATCTGCAAACGCTATTTCCTAGCATGGAAGTGTCATATTTACATTCTTTTGAAGTGAATACGAGGTATACATGGCACTTCGCAACTAATATTATATCTTATCATGAAGCATAGGAATGAGGTGCTATATCGCGTTTTAAGGAGCATTAGAGCTCTACTGCTACGATACGTAGACATCTGCAAACGCTATTTCCTAGCACGGAAGTGTCTTATTTACGTTCTTTTGAAGTGAATACGAGGTATGCATGACACTTCGCAATGAATATTATATCTTATTATGAAACATAGAAGTGAGATGCGATATCGCTTCCTAAGAAGCATTAGAACTCTATTGCTGTGATACATAGACATCTGCAAACAATATTTCCTAGCAAGGAAGTGTCGCATTTACATTCTTGTGAAGTGAAATCGAGGTTTACATGACACTTCGCAATGAATATTATATCTTATCATGAAACATAGAAGTGAGATGCTATATCGCGTTCTAAGAAGCATTAGAACTCTAGTGCTACGATACGTAGACATCTGCAAACGCTATTTCCTAGCATGGAAGTGTCGCATTTACATTCGTTTGAAGTGAATAGGAGGTATACATGACACTTCGCAATGAATATTATATCTTGTCATGAAACATAGAAGAGAGATGCGATATCGCGTTTTAGGAAGCATTGGAACTCTATTGCTACGATACGTAGACATCTGCAAACGCTATTTCCTAGGATGGAAGGGTCGCATTTACGGTCTTTTGAAGTGAGGACGAGGTATACATAACACTCCATAATGAATATTATATCTTATCATGAAACATAGCAGTGAGATGCGATATCGCGTTTTAAGGAGCATTAGAGCTCTATTGCTACGATACGTAGACATTTGCAAACGCTACTTCCTAGCATGGAAGTGTCGCATTTACATTCTTTTGATGTGAATACGAGATATACATGACACTTCGCAATGAATATTATATCTTATCATGAAACATAGGAATGAGGTGCTATATCGCGTTTTAAGGAGCATTAGAGCTCTACTGCTACGATACGTAGACATCTGCAAACGCTATTTCCTAGCGTGGAAGTGTCTTATTTACGTTCTTTTGAAGTGAATACGAGGTATACATGACACTTCGCAATGAATATTATATCTTATCATGAAACATAGAAGTGAGATGCGATATCGCGTTCTAAGAAGCATTAGAACTCTATTGCTGTGATACGTAGACATCTGCAAACAATATTTCCTAGCAAGGAAGTGTCGCTTTTACATTCTTGTGAAGTGAAATCGAGGTTTACATGACACTTCGCAATGAATATTATATCTTATCATGAAACATAGAAGTGAGATGCTGTATCGCGTTCTAAGAAGCATTAGAACTCTAGTGCTACGATACGTAGACATCTGCAAACGCTATTTCCTAGCATGGAAGTGTCGCATTTACATTCCTTTGATGTGAATACGAGATATACATGACACTTCGCAATGAATATTATATCTTATCATGAAGCATAGGAATGAGGTGCTATATCGCGTTTTAAGGAGCATTAGAGCTCTACTGCTACGATACGTAGACATCTGCAAACGCTATTTCCTAGCATGGAAGGGTCGCATTTACATTCTTTTGAAGTGAATACGAGGTATACATGACACTTCGCAATGAATATTATATCTTATCATGAAACATAAAAGTGAGATGCGATATCGCGTTCTAAGAAGCATTAGAACTCTATTGCTACGAAACGTAGACATCTGCAAACGCTATTTCCTAGCATGGAAGTGTCGCATATACATTCATTTGAAGTGAATACGAGGTGCACATGACACTTCGCAATGAATATTATACCTTGTCATGAAACATAGAAGAGAGATGCGATATCGCGTTTTAGGAAGCATTGGAACTCTATTGCTGCGATACGTAGACATCTGCAAACGCTATTTCCTAGCATGGAAGTGTCGCATTTACATTCTTTTGATGTGAATACGAGATATACATGACACTTCGCAATGAATATTATATCTTATCATGAAGCATAGGAATGAGGTGCTATATCGCGTTTTAAGGAGCATTAGAGCTCTACTGCTACGATACGTAGACATCTGCAAACGCTATTTCCTAGCGTGGAAGTGTCTTATTTACGTTCTTTTGAAGTGAATACGAGGTATACATGACACTTCGCAATGAATATTATATCTTATCATGAAACATAGAAGTGAGATGCGATATCGCGTTCTAAGAAGCATTAGAACTCTATTGCTGTGATACGTAGACATCTGCAAACAATATTTCCTAGCAAGGAAGTGTCGCTTTTACATTCTTGTGAAGTGAAATCGAGGTTTACATGACACTTCGCAATGAATATTATATCTTATCATGAAACATAGAAGTGAGATGCTATATCGCGTTCTAAGAAGCATTAGAACTCTAGTGCTACGATACGTAGACATCTGCAAACGCTATTTCCTAGCATGGAAGTGTCGCATTTACATTCGTTTGAAGTGAATACGAGATATACATGACACTTCGCAATGAATATTATATCTTATCATGAAGCATAGGAATGATGTGCTATATCGCGTTCTGAGAAGCCTTAGAACTCTATTGCTAATATACGTATACATCTGCAAACTCTATTTCCTAGCAAGGAAATTTCGCACGTACATTTCACTGAAGTGAATACGAGGTATACATAACATTACACAATGAATATTATATCTTATTACGAAACATAGAAATGAAATACGACATCTCGTTCTAAGAAGCATTAGTGCTCTATTGCTGTGATACGCAGACATCTGCAAACGCTATTTCCTGGCATGGAAGTGTCGCATTTACATTCTTTTGATGTGAATACGAGATATACATGACACTTCGCTATGAATATTATATCTTATCATGAAACATAGGAAGGAGGTGCTATATCGCGTTTTGAGAAGCATTAGGACACTATTGCTACGATACGTAGACATCTGCAAAGGCTATTCCCTAGCATGCAAGGGTCGCATTTACATTCTTTTGAAGTGAGTACGATGTATACATATTACTCCATAATGAATATTATATCTTATCATGAAACATAGCAGTGAGATGCGATATCGCGTTTTAAGAAGCATTAGGACTCTATTGCTACGATACGTAGACATCTGCAAACGCTATTTCCTAGCATGGAAGTGTCGCATTTACATTTTTTTGATGTGAATACGAGATATACATGACACTTCGCAATGAATATTATATATTATCATGAAACATAGAAGTGAGATGCGATATCGCTTTCTAAGAAGCATTAGAACTCTATTGCTGTGATACGTAGACATCTGCAAACAACATTTCCTAGCAAGGAAGTGTCGCATTTACATTCTTTTGATGTGAATACGAGATATACATGACACTTCGCAATGAATATTATATATTATCATGAAACATAGGAAAGAGGTGCTATATCGCGTTTTAAGGAGCATTAGAACTCTATTGCTACGATACGTAGACATCTGCAAACGCTATTTCCCAGCGTGGAAGTGTCTTATTTACGTTCTTTTGAAGTGAATACGAGGTATACATGACACTTCGCAATGAATATTATATCTTATCATGAAACATAGAAGTGAGATGCGATATCGCGTTCTAAGAAGCATTAGAATTCTATTGCTGTGATACGTAGACATCTGCAAACAATATTTCCTAGCAAGGAAGTGTCGCATTTACATTCTTGTGAAGTGAAATCGAGGTATACATGACACTTCGCAATGAATATTATATCTTATCATGGAACATAGAAGTGAGATGCGATATCGCGTTCCAAGAAGCATTAGAACAGGAATGGTACGATACGTAGACAGCTGCAAACGCTACTTCCTAGCATGGAAGTGTCGCATTTACATTCTTTTGAAGTGAATACGAGGTATACATGACACTTCACAATGAATATTATATCTTATCATGAAACATAGAAGTGAGATGCGTTATCGCGTTCCAAGAAGCATTAGAAATCTATTGCTACGATACGTAGACATCTGCAAACGCTATTTCCTAGGATGGAATGGTCGCATTTACATTCTTTTGAAGTGAGTACGAGGTATACATAACACTCCATAATGAATATTATATCTTCTCATGAAACATAGCAGTGAGATGCGATATAGCGTTTTAAGAAGCATTAGAACACTACTGCTACGATACGTAGACATCTGCAAACGCTATTTCCTAGCATGGAAGTGTCGCATTTACATTCGTTTGAAGTGAATACGAGATATACATGACACTTCGCAATGAATATTATATCTTATCATGAATCATAGAAGTGAGATGGGATATCACCTTCTAAGAAGCATTAGAACTCTATTGCTACGATACGTAGACATCTGCAAACGCTATTTCCTAGCATGGAAGTGTCTTATTTACGTTCTTTTGAAGTGAATACGAGGTATACATGACACTTCGCAATGAATATTATATCTTATCATGAAACATAGAAGTGAGATGCGATATCGCGTTCTAAGAAGCATTAGAACTCTATTGCTACAATACGTAGACATCTGCAAACGCTGTTTCCTAGGATGGAAGGGTCGCATTTACATTCTTTTGAAGTGAGAACGAGGTATACATAACACTCCATAATGAGTATTACATCTTCTCATGAAACATAGCAGTGAGATGCGATATCGCGTTTCAAGAAGCATTAGAACTCTATTGCTACGATACGTAGACATCTGCAAACGCTATTTCCTAGGATGGAAGGGTCGCATTTACATTCTTTTGAAGTGAGTACGAGGTACACATAACACTCCATAATGAATATTATATCTTCTCATGAAACATAGCAGTGAGATGCGATATCGCGTTTTAAGAAGCATTCGAACTCTATTGCTACGATACGTAGACATCTGCAAACGCTATTTCCTAGCATGGAAGTGTCGCATTTACATTCGTTTGAAGTGAATGCGAGATATACATGACACTTCGCAATGAATATTATATCTTATCATGAATCATAGAAGTGAGATGCGATATCGCCTTCTAAGAAGCATTAGAACTCTAGTGCTACGATACGTAGACATCTGCAAACGCTATTTCCTAGCATGGAAGTGTCGCATCTACATTCTTTTGAAGCGAATACGAGGTATACATGACACTTCGCAATGAATATTACACCTTGTCATGAAACATAGAAGAGAGATGCGATATCGCGTTTTAGGAAGCATTGGAACTCTATTGCTGCGATACGTAGACATCTGCAAAACGCTATTTCCTAGCACGGAAGTGTCGCATTTACATTCTTTTGATGTGAATACGAGATATACATGACACTTCGCAATGAATATTATATCTTATCATGAAACATAGGAAGGAGGTGCTATATCGCGTTTTGAGAAGCATTAGAACTCTATTGCTACGATACGTAGACGTCTGCAAACGCTATTTCCTAGCATGGAAGTGTCGCATTTACATTCATTTGAAGTGAATACGAGGTATACATGACACTTCGCAATGAATATTATACCTTATCATGAAACATAGAAGGGAGATGCGATACCGCGTTTTAAGAAGCATTAGAACTCTATTGCTACGACACGTAGACATCTGCAGACGCTATTTCCTAGCATGGAAGTGTCGCATTTACATTCTTTTGATGTGAATACGATATATACATGACATTTCGCAATGAATATTATATCTTATCATGAAACATAGGAATGAGGTGCTATATCGCGTTTTAAGGAGCATTAGAGCTCTATTGCTACGATACGTAGACATCTGCAAACGCTATTTCCTAGCATGGAAGTGTCTTATTTACGTTCTTTTGAAGTGAATACGAGGTATACATGACACTTCGCAATGAATATTATATCTTATCATGAAACATAGAAGTGAGATGCGTTATCGCGTTCCAAGAAGCATTAGAACTCTATTGCTACGATACGTAGACATCTGCGAACGCCATTTCCTAGCATGGAAGTGTCTTATTTACGTTCTTTTGAAGTGAATACGAGGTATACATGACACTTCGCAATGAATATTATATCTTATCATGAAACATAGAAGTGAGATGCGATATCGCGTTCTAAGAAGCATTAGAACTCTAGTGCTACGATACGTAGACATCTGCAAACGCTATTTCCTAGGATGGAAGGGTCGCATTTACATTCTTTTGAAGTGAGTACGAGGTATACATGACACTCCATAATGAGTATTATATCTTCTCGTGAAACATAGCAGTGAGATGCGATACCGCGTTTTAAGAAGCATTAGAGCTCTATTGCTACGATACGTAGACATCCGCAAACGCTATTTCCTAGCATGGAAGTGTCGCATCTACATTCTTTTGAAGTGAATACGAGGTACACATGACACTTCGCAGTGAATATTATACCTTATCATGAAACATAGAAGGGAGATGCGATACAGCGTTTTAGGAAGCATTGGAACTCTATTACTGCGATACGTAGACATCTGCAAACGATATTTCCTAGCATGGAAGTGTCGCATTTACATTCTTTTGATGTGAAAACGAGATATACATGACACTTCGCAATGAATATTATATATTATCATGAAACATAGGAATGAGGTGCTATATCGCATTTTAAGGAGCATTATAACTCTATTGCTACGATACGTAGACATCTGCAAACGCTATTTCCTAGCATGGAAGTGTCGCATTTACATTCGCTTGAAGTGAATACGAGATATACATGACACTTCGCAATGAATATTATATCTTATCATGAAACATAGGAATGAGGTGCTATATCGCGTTTTGAGAAGCATTAGAACTCTATTGCAACGATACGTAGGCATCTGCAAACGCTATTTAGTAGCATGGAAGGGTCGCATTTACATTCTTTTGAAGTGAATACGAGGTATACATGACACTTCGCAATGAATATTATATCTTATCATAAAACATAAAAGTGAGATGCGATATCGCGTTCTAAGAAGCATTAGAACTCTATTGCTACGATACGTAGACATCTGCAAAGGCTATTCCCTAGCATGGAAGAGTCGCATTTACATTCTTTTGAAGTGAGTACGAGGTATACATATCACTCCATAATGAATATATTATCTTATCATGAAACATAGCAGTGAGATGCGATATCGCGTTTTAAGAAGCATGAGAGCTCTATTGCTACGATACGTAGACATCTGCAAACGCTATTTCCTAGCATGGAAGTGTCGCATTTACATTCATTTGAAGTGAATACGAGGTATACATGACACTTCGCAATGAATATTATACCTTGTCATGAAACATAGCAGTGAGGTGCGATATCGCGTTCTAAGAAGCATTAGAGCTCTATTGCTACGATACGTAGACATCTGCAAACGCTATTTCCTAGCATGGAAGTGTCGCATTTACATTCTTTTGATGTGAATACGATATATACATGACACTTCGCAATGAATATTATATATTATCATGAAACATAGGAATGAGGTGCTATATCGCGTTTTAAGGAGCATTAGAGCTCTATTGCTACGATACGTAGACATCTGAAAACGCTATTTCCTAGCATGGAAGGGTCGCATTTACAGTCTTTTGAAGTGAGTACGAGGTATACATAACACTCCATAATGAATATTATATCTTATCATGAAACATAGCAGTGAGATGCGATATCGCGTTTTAAGGAGCTTTAGAGCCCTATTGCTACGATACGTAGACATCTGCAAACGCTACTTCCTAGCATGGAAGTGTCGCATTTACATTCTTTTGATGTGAATACGAGATATACATGACACTTCGCAATGAATATTATATCTTATCATGAAACATAGGAATGAGGTGCTATATCGCGTTTTGAGAAGCATTAGAACTCTATTGCAACGATACGTAGGCATCTGCAAACGCTATTTAGTAGCATGGAAGGGTCGCATTTACATTCTTTTGAAGTAAATACGAGGTATACATGACACTTGGCAATGAATATTATATCTTATCATGAAACATAGAAGTGAGATGCGATATCGCGTTCTAAGAAGCATTAGAACTCTATTGCTGTGATACGTAGACATCTGCAAACAATATTTCCTAACAAGGAAGTGTCGCTTTTACATTCTTGTGAAGTGAAATCGAGGTATACATGACACTTCGCAATGAATATTATATCTTATCATGAAACATAGAAGTGAGATGCGATATCGCGTTCTAAGAAGCATTAGAACTCTAGTGCTACGATACGTAGACATCTGCAAACGCCATTTTCTAGCATGGAAGTGTCGCATTTACATTCGTTTGAAGTGAATACGAGATATACATGACACTTCGCAATGAATATTATATCTTATCATGAAACATAGGAATGAGGTGCTATATCGCGTTTTGAGAAGCATTAGAACTCTATTGCTACGATACGTAGGTATCTGCAAACGCTATTTCCTAGCATGGAAGGGTCGCATTTACATTCTTTTGAAGTGAATACGACGTATACATGACACTTCGCAATGAATATTATATCTTATCATGAAACATAAATGTGAGATGCGATATCGCGTTCTAAGAAGCATTAGAACTCTATTGCTACGATACGTAGACATCTGCAAAGGCAATTCCCTAGCATGGAAGGGTCGGATTTACATTCTTTTGAAGTGAGTACGAGGTATACATATCACTCCATAATGAATATTATATCTTATCATGAAACATAGAGGTGAGATGCGATATCGCTTTTTAAGAAGCATGAGAACTCTATTGCTACGACACGTAGACATCTCCAAACGCTATTTCCTAGAATGGAAGTGTCGCATTTACATTCATTTGAAGCGAATACGTGGTATACATGATACTTCGCAATGAATATTATACCTTGTCATGAAACATAGAAGAGAGATGCGATATCGCGTTTTAGGAAGCATTGGAACTCCATTGCTGCGATACGTAGACATCTGAAAAACGCTATTTCCTAGCATGGAAGTGTCGCATTTACATTCTTTTGATGTGAATACGAGATATACATGACACTTCGCAATGAATATTATATCTTATCATGAAGCATAGGAATGATGTGCTATATCGCGTTCTGAGAAGCATTAGAACTCTATTGCTAATATACGTATACATCTGCAAACTCTATTTCCTAGGATGGAAGGGTCGCATTTACATTCTTTTGAAGTGAGTGCGAGGTATACATAACACTCCATAATGAATATTATATCTTCTCATGAAACATAGCAGTGAGATGCGATATCGCGTTTTAAGAAGCATTAGAACTCTATTGCTACGATACGTAGACATCTGCAAACGCCATTTCCTAGCATGGAAGTGTCGCATTTACATTCTTTTGATGTGAATACGAGATATACATGACACTTCGCAATGAATATTATATATTATCATGAAACATAGGAATGAGGTGCTATATCGCGTTTTAAGGAGCATTAGAACTCTATTGCTGCGATACATAGACATCTGCAAACGCTATTTCCTAGCATGGAAGTGTCGCATTTACATTCTTTTGATGTGAATACGAGATATACATGACACTTCGCAATGAATATTATATATTATCATGAAACATAGGAAAGAGGTGCTATATCGCGTTTTAAGGAGCATTAGAACTCTATTGCTACGATACGTAGACATCTGCAAACGCTATTTCCCAGCGTGGAAGTGTCTTATTTACGTTCTTTTGAAGTGAATACGAGGTATACATGACACTTCGCAATGAATATTATATCTTATCATGAAACATAGAAGTGAGATGCGATATCGCGTTCTAAGAAGCATTAGAATTCTATTGCTGTGATACGTAGACATCTGCAAACAATATTTCCTAGCAAGGAAGTGTCGCATTTACATTCTTTTGAAGTGAATACGATATATACATGACACTTCGCAATGAATATTATATCTTATCATGAAACATAGGAATGAGGTGCTATATCGCGTTTTGAGAAGCATTAGAACTCTATTGCTAATATACGTAGACATCTGCAAACTCTATTTCCTATCAAGGAAATTTCGCACTTACATTTCACTGAAGTGAATACGAGGTATACATAACATTACACAATGAATATTATATCTTACTACGAAACATAGAAATGAAATACGACATCTCGTTCTAAGAAGCATTAGTGATCTATTGCTGTGATACGTAGACATCTGCAAACGCTATTTCCTAGCATGGAAGTGTCGCATTTACATTCTTTTGATGTGAATACGAGATATACATGACACTTCGCAATGAATATTATATCTTATCATGAAACATAGGAAGGAGGTGCTATATCGCGTTTTGAGAAGCATTAGAACTCTATTGCTACGATACGTAGACATCTGCAAAGGCTTTTCCCTAGCATGGAAGGGTCGCATTTACATTCTTTTGAAGTGAGTACGATGTATACATGTCAGTCCATAATGAATATTATATCTTATCATGAAACATAGCAGTGAGGTGCGATATCGCGTTCTAAGAAGCATTAGAACTCTATTGCTACGATACGTAGACATCTGCAAACGCTATTTCCTAGCATGGAAGTGTCGCATTTACATTCATTTGAAGTGAATACGAGGTATACATGACACTTCGCAATGAATATTATACGTTATCATGAAACATAGAAATGAAATACGACATCTCGTTTTAAGAAGCATTAGTACTCTATTGCTGTGATACGTAGACATCTGCAAACGCTATTTCCTAGCATGGAAGTGTCGCATTTACATTCGTTTGAAGTGAATACGAGATATACATGACACTTCGGAATGAATATTATATCTTATCATGAAACATAGCAGTGAGATGCGATATCGCGTTTTAAGAAGCATTAGAACTCTATTGCTACGATACGTAGAATCTGCAAACGCTATTTCCTAGCATGGAAGTGTCGCATTTACATTCTTTTGATGTGAATACGATATATACATGACACTTCGCAATGAATATTATATCTTATCATGAAACATAGGAATGAGGTGCTATATCGCGTTTTGAGAAGCATTAGAACTCTATTGCTAATATACGTAGACATCTGCAAACTCTATTTCCTAGCAAGGAAATTTCGCACTTACATTTCACTGAAGTGAATACGAGGTATACATAACATTACACAATGAATATTATATCTTACTACGAAACATAGAAATGAAATACGACATCTCGTTCTAAGAAGCATTAGTGATCTATTGCTGTGATACGTAGACATCTGCAAACGCTATTTCCTAGCATGGAAGTGTCGCATTTACATTCTTTTGATGTGAATACGAGATATACATGACACTTCGCAATGAATATTATATCTTATCATGAAACATAGGAAGGAGGTGCTATATCGCGTTTTGAGAAGCATTAGAACTCTATTGCTACGATACGTAGACATCTGCAAAGGCTTTTCCCTAGCATGGAAGGGTCGCATTTACATTCTTTTGAAGTGAGTACGATGTATACATGTCAGTCCATAATGAATATTATATCTTATCATGAAACATAGCAGTGAGGTGCGATATCGCGTTCTAAGAAGCATTAGAACTCTATTGCTACGATACGTAGACATCTGCAAACGCTATTTCCTAGCATGGAAGTGTCGCATTTACATTCATTTGAAGTGAATACGAGGTATACATGACACTTCGCAATGAATATTATACGTTATCATGAAACATAGAAATGAAATACGACATCTCGTTTTAAGTAGCATTAGTACTCTATTGCTGTGATACGTAGACATCTGCAAACGCTATTTCCTAGCATGGAAGTGTCGCATTTACATTCGTTTGAAGTGAATACGAGATATACATGACACTTCGGAATGAATATTATATCTTATCATGAAACATAGCAGTGAGATGCGATATCGCGTTTTAAGAAGCATTAGAACTCTATTGCTACGATACGTAGAATCTGAAAACGCTATTTCCTAGCATGGAAGTGTCGCATTTACATTCTTTTGATGTGAATACGATATATACATGACACTTCGCAATGAATATTATATCTTATCATGAAACATAGGAATGAGGTGCTATATCGCGTTTTAAGGAGCATTAGAGCTCTATTGCTACGATACGCAGACATCTGCAGACGCTATTTCCTAGCATGGAAGGGTCGCATTTACAGTCTTTTGAAGTGAGTACGAGGTATACATAACACTCCATAATGAATATTATATCTTATCATGAAACATAGCAGTGAGATGCGATATCGCGTTTTAAGGAGCATTAGAGCTCTATTGCTACGATACGTAGACATCTGCAAACGCTACTTCCTAGCATGGAAGTGTCGCATTTACATTCTTTTGATGTGAATACGAGATATACATGACACTTCGCAATGAATATTATATATTATCATGAAACATAGGAATGAGGTGCTATATCGCGTTTGAAGGAGCATTAGAGCTCTACTGCTACGATACGTAGACATCTGCAAACGCTATTTCCTAGCGTGGAAGTGTCTTATTTACGTTCTTTTGAAGTGAATACGAGGTATACATGACACTTGGCAATGAATATTATATCTTATCATGAAACATAGAAGTGAGATGCGATATCGCGTTCTAAGAAGCATTAGAACTCTAGTGCTACGATACGTAGACATCTGCAAACGCCATTTTCTAGCATGGAAGTGTCGCATTTACATTCGTTTGAAGTGAATACGAGATATACATGACACTTCGCAATGAATATTATATCTTATCATGAAACATAGGAATGAGGTGCTATATCGCGTTTTGAGAAGCATTAGAACTCTATTGCTACGATACGTAGGTATCTGCAAACGCTATTTCCTAGCATGGAAGTGTCGCATTTACATTCTTTTGAAGTGAATACGACGTATACATGACACTTCGCAATGAATATTATATCTTATCATGAAACATAAATGTGAGATGCGATATCGCGTTCTAAGAAGCATTAGAACTCTATTGCTACGATACGTAGACATCTGCAAAGGCAATTCCCTAGCATGGAAGGGTCGGATTTACATTCTTTTGAAGTGAGTACGAGGTATACATATCACTCCATAATGAATATTATATCTTATCATGAAACATAGAGGTGAGATGCGATATCGCTTTTTAAGAAGCATGAGAACTCTATTGCTACGACACGTAGACATCTCCAAACGCTATTTCCTAGAATAGAAGTGTCGCATTTACATTCATTTGAAGCGAATACGTGGTATACATGATACTTCGCAATGAATATTATACCTTGTCATGAAACATAGAAGAGAGATGCGATATCGCGTTTTAGGAAGCATTGGAACTCTATTGCTGCGATACGTAGACATCTGAAAAACGCTATTTCCTAGCATGGAAGTGTCGCATTTACATTCTTTTGATGTGAATACGAGATATACATGACACTTCGCAATGAATATTATATCTTATCATGAAGCATAGGAATGATGTGCTATATCGCGTTCTGAGAAGCATTAGAACTCTATTGCTAATATACGTATACATCTGCAAACTCTATTTCCTAGGATGGAAGGGTCGCATTTACATTCTTTTGAAGTGAGTGCGAGGTATACATAACACTCCATAATGAATATTATATCTTCTCATGAAACATAGCAGTGAGATGCGATATCGCGTTTTAAGAAGCATTAGAACTCTATTGCTACGATACGTAGACATCTGCAAACGCCATTTCCTAGCATGGAAGTGTCGCATTTACATTCTTTTGATGTGAATACGAGATATACATGACACTTCGCAATGAATATTATATATTATCATGAAACATAGGAATGAGGTGCTATATCGCGTTTTAAGGAGCATTAGAACTCTATTGCTGCGATACGTAGACATCTGCAAACGCTATTTCCTAGCATGGAAGTGTCGCATTTACATTCTTTTGATGTGAATACGAGATATACATGACACTTCGCAATGAATATTATATATTATCATGAAACATAGGAAAGAGGTGCTATATCGCGTTTTAAGGAGCATTAGAACTCTATTGCTACGATACGTAGACATCTGCAAACGCTATTTCCCAGCGTGGAAGTGTCTTATTTACGTTCTTTTGAAGTGAATACGAGGTATACATGACACTTCGCAATGAATATTATATCTTATCATGAAACATAGAAGTGAGATGCGATATCGCGTTCTAAGAAGCATTAGAATTCTATTGCTGTGATACGTAGACATCTGCAAACAATATTTCCTAGCAAGGAAGTGTCGCATTTACATTCTTTTGAAGTGAATACGATATATACATGACACTTCGCAATGAATATTATATCTTATCATGAAACATAGGAATGAGGTGCTATATCGCGTTTTGAGAAGCATTAGAACTCTATTGCTAATATACGTAGACATCTGCAAACTCTATTTCCTAGCAAGGAAATTTCGCACTTACATTTCACTGAAGTGAATACGAGGTATACATAACATTACACAATGAATATTATATCTTACTACGAAACATAGAAATGAAATACGACATCTCGTTCTAAGAAGCATTAGTGATCTATTGCTGTGATACGTAGACATCTGCAAACGCTATTTCCTAGCATGGAAGTGTCGCATTTACATTCTTTTGATGTGAATACGAGATATACATGACACTTCGCAATGAATATTATATCTTATCATGAAACATAGGAAGGAGGTGCTATATCGCGTTTTGAGAAGCATTAGAACTCTATTGCTACGATACCTAGACATCTGCAAAGGCTTTTCCCTAGCATGGAAGGGTCGCATTTACATTCTCTTGAAGTGAGTACGATGTATACATGTCAGTCCATAATGAATATTATATCTTATCATGAAACATAGCAGTGAGGTGCGATATCGCGTTCTAAGAAGCATTAGAACTCTATTGCTACGATACGTAGACATCTGCAAACGCTATTTCCTAGCATGGAAGTGTCGCATTTACATTCATTTGAAGTGAATACGAGGTATACATGACACTTCGCAATGAATATTATACGTTATCATGAAACATAGAAATGAAATACGACATCTCGTTTTAAGAAGCATTAGTACTCTATTGCTGTGATACGTAGACATCTGCAAACGCTATTTCCTAGCATGGAAGTGTCGCATTTACATTCGTTTGAAGTGAATACGAGATATACATGACAATTCGGAATGAATATTATATCTTATCATGAAACATAGCAGTGAGATGCGATATCGCGTTTTAAGAAGCATTAGAACTCTATTGCTACGATACGTAGAATCTGCAAACGCTATTTCCTAGCATGGAAGTGTCGCATTTACATTCTTTTGATGTGAATACGATATATACATGACACTTCGCAATGAATATTATATCTTATCATGAAACATAGGAATGAGGTGCTATATCGCGTTTTGAGAAGCATTAGAACTCTATTGCTAATATACGTAGACATCTGCAAACTCTATTTCCTAGCAAGGAAATTTCGCACTTACATTTCACTGAAGTGAATACGAGGTATACATAACATTACACAATGAATATTATATCTTACTACGAAACATAGAAATGAAATACGACATCTCGTTCTAAGAAGCATTAGTACTCTATTGCTGTGATACGTAGACATCTGCAAACGCTATTTCCTAGCATGGAAGTGTCGCATTTACATTCTTTTGATGTGAATACGAGACATACATGACACTTCGCAATGAATATTATATCTTATCATGAAACATAGGAAGGAGGTGCTATATCGCGTTTTGAGAAGCATTAGAACTCGATTGCTACGATACGTAGACATCTGCAAAGGCTTTTCCCTAGCATGGAAGGGTCGCATTTACATTCTTTTGAAGTGAGTACGATGTATACATGTCAGTCCATAATGAATATTATATCTTATCATGAAACATAGCAGTGAGGTGCGATATCGCGTTCTAAGAAGCATTAGAACTCTATTGCTACGATACGTAGACATCTGCAGACGCTATTTCCTAGCATGGAAGGGTCGCATTTACAGTCTTTTGAAGTGAGTACGAGGTATACATAACACTCCATAATGAATATTATATCTTATCATGAAACATAGGAATGAGGTGCTATATCGCGTTTGAAGGAGCATTAGAGCTCTACTGCTACGATACGTAGACATCTGCAAACGCTATTTCCTAGCGTGGAAGTGTCTTATTTACGTTCTTTTGAAGTGAATACGAGGTATACATGACACTTGGCAATGAATATTATATCTTATCATGAAACATAGAAGTGAGATGCGATATCGCGTTCTAAGAAGCATTAGAACTCTATTGCTGTGATACGTAGACATCTGCAAACAATATTTCCTAACAAGGAAGTGTCGCTTTTACATTCTTGTGAAGTGAAATCGAGGTATACATGACACTTCGCAATGAATATTATATCTTATCATGAAACATAGAAGTGAGATGCGATATCGCGTTCTAAGAAGCATTAGAACTCTAGTGCTACGATACGTAGACATCTGCAAACGCCATTTTCTAGCATGGAAGTGTCGCATTTACATTCGTTTGAAGTGAATACGAGATATACATGACACTTCGCAATGAATATTATATCTTATCATGAAACATAGGAATGAGGTGCTATATCGCGTTTTGAGAAGCATTAGAACTCTATTGCTACGATACGCAGGTATCTGCAAACGCTATTTCCTAGCATGGAAGGGTCGCATTTACATTCTTTTGAAGTGAATACGACGTATACATGAAACTTCGCAATGAATATTATATCTTATCATGAAACATAAATGTGAGATGCGATATCGCGTTCTAAGAAGCATTAGAACTCTATTGCTACGATACGTAGACATCTGCAAAGGCAATTCCCTAGCATGGAAGGGTCGGATTTACATTCTTTTGAAGTGAGTACGAGGTATACATATCACTCCATAATGAATATTATATCTTATCATGAAACATAGAGGTGAGATGCGATATCGCTTTTTAAGAAGCATGAGAACTCTATTGCTACGACACGTAGACATCTCCAAACGCTATTTCCTAGAATGGAAGTGTCGCATTTACATTCATTTGAAGTGAATACGTGGTATACATGATACTTCGCAATGAATATTATACCTTGTCATGAAACATAGAAGAGAGATGCGATATCGCGTTTTAGGAAGCATTGGAACTCTATTGCTGCGATACGTAGACATCTGAAAAACGCTATTTCCTAGCATGGAAGTGTCGCATTTACATTCTTTTGATGTGAATACGAGATATACATGACACATCGCAATGAATATTATATCTTATCATGAAGCATAGGAATGATGTGCTATATCGCGTTCTGTGAAGCATTAGAACTCTATTGCTAATATACGTATACATCTGCAAACTCTATTTCCTAGGATGGAAGGGTCGCATTTACATTCTTTTGAAGTGAGTGCGAGGTATACATAACACTCCATAATGAATATTATATCTTCTCATGAAACATAGCAGTGAGATGCGATATCGCGTTTTAAGAAGAATTAGAACTCTATTGCTACGATACGTAGACATCTGCAAACGCTATTTCCTAGCATGGAAGTGTCGCATTTACATTCTTTTGATGTGAATACGAGATATACATGACACTTCGCAATGAATATTATATATTATCATGAAACATAGGAAAGAGGTACTATATCGCGTTTTAAGGAGCATTAGAACTCTATTGCTACGATACGTAGACATCTGCAAACGCTATTTCCCAGCGTGGAAGTGTCTTATTTACGTTCTTTTGAAGTGAATACGAGGTATACATGACACTTCGCAATGAATATTATATCTTATCATGAAACATAGAAGTGAGATGCGATATCGCGTTCTAAGAAGCATTAGAATTCTATTGCTGTGATACGTAGACATCTGCAAACAATATTTCCTAGCAAGGAAGTGTCGCATTTACATTCTTTTGAAGTGAATACGATATATACATGACACTTCGCAATGAATATTATATCTTATCATGAAACATAGGAATGAGGTGCTATATCGCGTTTTGAGAAGCATTAGAACTCTATTGCTAATATACGTAGACATCTGCAAACTCTATTTCCTAGCAAGGAAATTTCGCACTTACATTTCACTGAAGTGAATACGAGGTATACATAACATTACACAATGAATATTATATCTTACTACGAAACATAGAAATGAAATACGACATCTCGTTCTAAGAAGCATTAGTGATCTATTGCTGTGATACGTAGACATCTGCAAACGCTATTTCCTAGCATGGAAGTGTCGCATTTACATTCTTTTGATGTGAATACGAGATATACATGACACTTCGCAATGAATATTATATCTTATCATGAAACATAGGAAGGAGGTGCTATATCGCGTTTTGAGAAGCATTAGAACTCTATTGCTACGATACGTAGACATCTGCAAAGGCTTTTCCCTAGCATGGAAGGGTCGCATTTACATTCTTTTGAAGTGAGTACGATGTATACATGTCAGTCCATAATGAATATTATATCTTATCATGAAACATAGCAGTGAGGTGCGATATCGCGTTCTAAGAAGCATTAGAACTCTATTGCTACGATACGTAGACATCTGCAAACGCTATTTCCTAGCATGGAAGTGTCGCATTTACATTCATTTGAAGTGAATACGAGGTATACATGACACTTCGCAATGAATATTATACGTTATCATGAAACATAGAAATGAAATACGACATCTCGTTTTAAGAAGCATTAGTACTCTATTGCTGTGATACGTAGACATCTGCAAACGCTATTTCCTAGCATGGAAGTGTCGCATTTACATTCGTTTGAAGTGAATACGAGATATACATGACACTTCGGAATGAATATTATATCTTATCATGAAACATAGCAGTGAGATGCGATATCGCGTTTTAAGAAGCATCAGAACTCTATTGCTACGATACGTAGAATCTGCAAACGCTATTTCCTAGCATGGAAGTGTCGCATTTACATTCTTTTGATGTGAATACGATATATACATGACACTTCGCAATGAATATTATATCTTATCATGAAACATAGGAATGAGGTGCTATATCGCGTTTTAAGGAGCATTAGAGCTCTATTGCTACGATACGTAGACATCTGCAGACGCTATTTCCTAGCATGGAAGGGTCGCATTTACAGTCTTTTGATGTGAATACGAGATATACATGACACTTCGCAATGAATATTATATATTATCATGAAACATAGGAATGAGGTGCTATATCGCGTTTTAAGGAGCATTAGAGCTCTACTGCTACGATACGTAGACATCTGCAAACGCTATTTCCTAGCGTGGAAGTGTCTTATTTACGTTCTTTTGAAGTGAATACGAGGTATACATGACACTTGGCAATGAATATTATATCTTATCATGAAACATAGAAGTGAGATGCGATATCGCGTTCTAAGAAGCATTAGTACTCTATTGCTGTGATACGTAGACATCTGCAAACATTATTTCCTAGCAAGGAAGTGTCGCTTTTACATTCTTGTGAAGTGAAATCGAGGTATACATGACACTTCGCAATGAATATTATATCTTATCATGAAACATAGAAGTGAGATGCGATATCGCGTTCTAAGAAGCATTAGAACTCTAGTGCTACGATACGTAGACATCTGCAAACGCCATTTCCTAGCATGGAAGTGTCGCATTTACATTCGTTTGAAGTGAATACGAGATATACATGACACTTCGCAATGAATATTATATCTTATCATGAAACATAGGAATGAGGTGCTATATCGCGTATTGAGAAGCATTAGAACTCTATTGCTACGATACGTAGGCATCTGCAAACGCTATTTCCTAGCATGGAAGGGTCGCATTTACATTCTTTTGAAGTGAATACGAGGTATACATGACACTTCGCAATGAATATTATATCTTATCATGAAACATAAATGTGAGATGCGATATTGCGTTCTAAGAAGCATTAGAACTCTATTGCTACGATACGTAGACATCTGCAAAGGCAATTCCCTAGCATGGAAGGGTCGCATTTACATTCTTTTGAAGTGAGTACGAGGTATACATATCACTCCATAAAGAATATTATATCTTATCATAAAACATAGAGGTGAGATGCGATATGGCTTTTTAAGAAGCATGAGAGCTCTATTGCTACGACACGTAGACATCTGCAAACGCTATCTCCTAGCATGGAAGTGTCGCATTTACATTCATTTGAAGTGAATACGAGGTATACATGACACTTCGCAATGAATATTATACCTTGTCATGAAACATAGGAGAGAGATGCGATATCGCGTTTTAGGAAGCATTGGAACTATATTGCTGCGATACGTAGACATCTGCAAACGCTATTTCCTAGCATGGAAGTGTCGCATTTACTTTCTTTTGATGTGAATACGAGATATACATGACACTTCGCAATGAATATTATATCTTATCATGAAGCATAGGAATGATGTGCTATATCGCGTTCTGAGAAGCATTAGAACTCTATTGCTAATATACGTATACATCTGCAAACTCTATTTCCTAGGATGGAAGGGTCGCATTTACATTCTTTTGAAGTGAGTACGAGGTATACATAACACTCCATAATGAATATTATATCTTCTCATGAAACATAGCAGTGAGATGCGATATCGCGCTTTAAGAAGCATTAGAACTCTATTGCTACGATACGTAGACATCTGCAAACGCTATTTCCTAGCATGGAAGTGTCGCATTTACATTCTTTTGATGTGAATACGAGATATACATGACACTTCGCAATGAATATTATATATTATCATGAAACATAGGAATGAGGTGCTATATCGCGTTTTAAGGAGCATTAGTACTCTATTGCTGCGATACGTAGACATCTGCAAACGCTATTTCCTAGCATGGAAGTGTCGCATTTACATTCTTTTGATGTGAATACGAGATATACATGACACTTCGCAATGAATATTATATATTATCGTGAAACATAGAAAAGAGGTGCTATATCGCGTTTTAAGGAGCATTAGAACTCTATTGCTACGATACGCAGACATATGCAAACGCTATTTCCCAGCGTGGAAGTGTCTTATTTACGTTCTTTTGAAGTGAATACGAGGTATACATGACACTTCGCAATGAATATTATACCTTATCATGAAACATAGGAATGGGGTGCTATATCGCGTTTTGAGAAGCATTAGATCTCTATTGCTAATATACGTAGACATCTGCAAACTCTATTTCCTAGCAAGGAAATTTCGCACTTACATTCCACTGAAGTGAATACGAGGTATACATAACATTACACAATGAATATTATATCTTATTACGAAACATAGAAATGAAATACGACATCTCGTTTTAAGAAGCATTAGTACTCTATTGCTGTGATACGTAGACATCTGCAAACGCTATTTCCTAGCATGGAAGTGTCGCATTTACATTCACTTGAAGTGAATACGAGGTATACATAACACTTCGCAATGAATATTATACCTTATCATGAAACATAGAAGGGAGATGCGATATCGCGTTTTAGGAAGCATTGGAACTCTATTGCTGCGATACGTAGACATCTGCAAACGCTATTTCCTAGCAAGGAAGTGTCGCATTTACATTCTTGTGAAGAGAAATCGAGGTATACATGACACTTCGCAATGAATATTATATCTTATCATGAAACATAGAAGTGAGATGCGATATCGCGTCTTAAGAAGCATTAGAACCCTATTGCTACGATACGTAGACATCTGCAACCGCTACTTCCTAGCATGGAAGTGTCGCATTTACATTCATTTGAAGTGAATACGAGGTATACATGACACTCCACAATGAATATTATATCTTATCACGGAACATAGAAATGAAATGAGGCATCTCGTTTTAAGAAGCATTAGAACTCTATTGCTACTATACGTAGACATCTGCAAACGCTATTTCCTAGCATGGAAGTGTCATATTTACATTCTTTTGAAGTGAATACGAGGTATACATGACACTTCGCAATGAATATTATATCTTATCATGAAACATAGAAGTGAGATGCGATATCGCGTTCTAAGAAGCATTAGAACTCTATTGCTACGATACGTAGACATCTGCAAACGCTATTTCCTAGCATGGAAGTGTCGCATTTACATTTTTTTGATGTGAATACGAGATATACATGACACTTCGCAATGAATATTATATCTTATCATGAAACATAGGACTGAGGTGCTATATCGCGTTTTGAGAAGCATTAGATCTCTATTGCTAATATACGTAGACATCTGCAAACTCTATTTCCTAGCAAGGAAATTTCGCACTTACATTCCACTGAAGTGAATACGAGGTATACAAAACATTACACAATGAATATTATATCTTATTACGAAACATAGAACTGAAATACGACATCTCGTTTTAAGAAGCATTAGTACTCTATTGCTGTGATACGTTGACATCTGCAAACAATATTTCTTAGCAAGGAAGTGTCGCATTTACATTCTTGAGAAGTGAAATCGAGGTATACATGACACTTCGCAATGAATATTATATCATGTCATGAAGCATAGATGTGAGATGCGGTATCGCGTTTTAAGAAGCATTAGAACCCTATTGCTACGATACGTAGACATCTGCAAACGCTACTTCCTAGCATGGAAGTGTCGCATTTACATTCATTTGAAGTGAATACGAGGTATACATGACACTCCACAGTGAATATTATATCTTATCACGGAACATAGTAATGAAATGAGGCATCTCGTTTTAAGAAGCATTAGAACTCTATTGCTATGATACGTAGACATCTGCAAACGCTATTTCCTAGCATGGAAGTGTCATATTTACATTCTTTTGAAGTGAATACGAGGTATACATGACACTTCGCAATGAATATTATATCTTATCATGAAACATAGAAGTGAGATGCGATATCGCGTTTTAAGGAGCATTAGAACCCTATTGCTACGATACGTAGACATCTGCAAACGCTATTTCCTAGCATGGAAGTGTCTTATTTACGTTCTTTTGAAGTGAATACGAGGTATACATGACACTTCGCAATGAATATTATATCTTATCATGAAACATAGAAGTGAGATGCGATATCGCGTTCTAAGAAGCACTAGAACTCTATTGCTACGATACGTAGACATCTGCAAACGCTATTTCCTAGGATGGAAGGGTCGCATTTACATTCTTTTGAAGTGAGTACGAGGTATACGTAACACTCCATAATGAATATTATATCTTCTCGTGAAACATAGCAGTGAGATGCGATATCGCGTTTTAAGAAGCATTAGAACTCTATTGCTACGATACGTAGACATCTGCAAAACGCTATTTCCTAGCAAGGAATAGTCGCTTTAACATTCTTTTCAAGCGACTACGAGGTATACATGACACTTCGCAATGAAAATTATATCTTTTCACGAAACATATAAATGAGATGCGATATCGCGATTTAAGTAGCATTAGAATTTTATTGCTACGATATGTAGGCATCTGCAAACGCTATTTCCTAGCAAGGAAGATTCGCATTAACATTGTTTTGAAGTGAATACGAGGTATACATGACACTTCGCAATGAATATTATATCTTATCATGAAACATAGAAGTGAGATTCGATATCGCGTTTTAAGAAGCATTAGAACTCTATTGCCTCGACGCGTAGACATCTGAATACGCCATTTCCTAGCAAGGAGGTGTCGCATTTACATTCGCTTGGAGGGAATACGAGGTATACATGACACTTCGCAATGAATATTATATCTTATCATGAACCATATTAGTGGGACGCGATATAGCGTTTTAAGAAGCATTAGAACTCTATTGCCTCGACGCGTAGACATCTGCAGACGCTATTTCCTAGCATGGAAGTGTCGCATTTACATTCTTTTGAAGTGAATACGAGGTATACATGACACTTCGCCATGAATATTATATCCTATCATGAAACAAAGAGGTGAGATGCGATATCGAATTTTAAGAAGCATCAGAACTCTATCGCCACGATACGTAGACATCTGCAGACGCTACTTCCTAGCAAGGAAGTGTCGCATTTACATTCGTTTGGAGTGAATAGGAGGTATGCATGACACTTCGCTATGAATATTATATCTTATCACGAAACATAGAAATGAGATGCGACATCTCGTTTTAAGAAGCAGTAGGACTCTATTGCCTCAATGCGGAGATATCTGCAAGGGCTATTTCCTAGCATGGAAATGTCGCATTTAGATTCTTTTGAAGTAAATTCGAGGTATACATGACACTTCGCAATGAATATTATATCTTATCACGAAACATAGAAATGAGATGCGATATCGCGATTTAAGTAGCATTGGAAGTCTATTGCCACGATACGTAGACATCTGAATACTCTATTTCCTAGCAAGGAAGTGTAGCATTTACATTCGCTTGGAGTGAATACGAGGTATACATGACACTTCGAAATGAATATTATGTCTTATCATGAAGCATAGAAATGAGATGCGATATCGCGGGTTGAGAAGCATTGGAACACTATTGCTACGATACCTAGACATCTGCAAATGCTATTTCCTAGAAAGAAATAGTCGCATTTACATTCTTTTGAAGTGAATACGAGGTATACATGACACTTCGCAATGAATATTATATCCTATCATGAAACATAGAAGTGAGATGGGATATCGCGTTTTAAGAAGCATTAGAACTCTATTGCCTCGACGCGTAGACAGCTGCAGACGCTATTTCCTAGCATGGAAGTGTCGCATTTACATTCTTTTGAAGTGAATACGAGGTGTACATGACACTTCGCAATGAATATTATATCTTATCAGGAAACATAGAAATGAGATGCTATAACGCGTTTTGAGAAGCATTAGAACCTTATTGCTAAGATACGTAGACATCTGCAATCGCTATTTCCTAGCAACCAATAGTCGCATTTACATTCTTTTGAAGTGAATCCGAGGTTTACATGACACTTCGGATTGAATATTCTAACTTATCACGAAGCATAGAAATGTGATGCGATATCGCGATCTAAGAAGCATTAGAACACTATTGCTACGATACGTAGGCATCTGCAAACGCTATGCCCTAGCAAGGAATAGTCGCATTTACATTCTTTTGATGTGAATACGAGGTATACGTGACACTTCGCAATGAATATTATATCTTATAATGAAACATAGAATTGAGTTTCGATATCGCGTTTTAAGAAGCATTAGAACTCTATTGCCTCGATTCGTAGACATCTGCAGACGCTATTTCCTAGCATGGAAGTGTCGCATTTACATTCTTTTGAAGTGAATACGAGGTGTACATGACACTTCGCAATGTATATTATATCTTATCAGGAAACATAGAAATGAGATGCTATAACGCGTTTTGAGAAGCATTAGAAGTCTATTGCTGCGATACGTAAACATCTGAAATCGCTATTTCCTAGCAACCAATAGTCGCATTTACATTCTTTTGAAGTGAATTCGAGGTTTACATGACACTTCGGAATGAATATTATAACTTATCACGAAACATAGAAATGAGATGCGATATCGCGATCTAAGAAGCATTAGAACTCTATTGCAACGATACGTAGGCATCTGCAAACGCTATGCCCTAGCAAGGAATAGTTGCATTTACATTCTTTGATGTAAATACGAGGTATACATGACACTTCGCAATGAATATTATATCTTATAATGAAACATAGAATTGAGATTCGATATCGCGTTTTAAGAAGCATTAGAAATCTATTGCCTCGACGCGCAGACATCTGCAGACGCTACTTCCTAGCATGGAAGTGTCGCATTTACATTCTTTTGAAGTGAATACGAGGCATACCTGACACTTCGCGATGAATATTATATCTTATCACGAAACATATAAATGAGATGCGATATCGCGATTTAAGTAGCATTAGAACTCTATTGCTACGATACGTAGACATCGGAATACGCCATTTCCTAGCAAGGAAGTGTCGCATTTACATTCGTTTGGAGTGAATACGAGGTATACATGACACTTCGCAATGAATATTATATCCTATCATGAAACATAGAAGTGAGATGCGATATCGCGTTTTAAGAAGCATTAGAACTCTATTGCCTCGACGCGTAGACATCTGCAGACGCTATTTCCTAGCATGGAAGTGTCACATTTACATTTCTTTCAAGTGAATACGAGGTGTACATGACACTTCGCAATGAATATTATATCTTATCAGGAAACATAGAAATGAGATGCGATATCGCGTTTTGAGAAGCATTAGAACTCTATTGCTACGATACGTAGACATCTGCAAACGCTATTTCCTAGCAAGCAATAGTCGCATTTACATTCTTTTGAAGTGAATACGAGGAATACATGACACTTCGCAATGAATATTATATCTTATGAAACATAGAAGTGAGATGCGATATCGCGTTTTAAGAAGCATTAGAACCCTATTGCCTCGACGCGCAGACATCCGCAGACGCTATATCCTAGCATGGAAGTGTCGCATTTACATTCCTTTGAAGTGAATACGAGGTATACCTGACACTTCCCGATGAATATTATATCTTATCACGAAACGTAGAAATGAGTTGCGATATCGCGATTTAAGTAGCATTAGAACTCTATTGCTACGAAACGTAGACATCTGAATACGCTATTGCCTAGCAAGGAAGTGTCGCATTTACATACTTTTGAGGTGAATACGAGGTATACATGACACTTCGCAATGAATATTGTATCTTATCATGAAACATAGAAGTGAGATGCGATATCGCGATTTAAATAGCATTAGAACTCTATTGCTACGATACGTAGGCATCTGCAAACGCTATTTCCTAGCAAGGAAGTGTCGCATTTACATTCGTCTGGAGTGAATACGAGGTATACATGGCACTTCGCAATGAACATTATATCTTATCACGAAACGTAGAAATGAGTTGCGATATCGCGATTTAAGTAGCATTAGAACTCTATTGCTACGATACGTAGCCATCTGAATATGCTATTGCCTAGCAAGGAAGTGTCGCATTTACATTCGTTTGAAGTGATTGCGAGGTATACATGGCACTTCGCAATGAATATTATATCTTATCATGAAGCATAGAAATGAGATGCGATATCGCGTTTTGAGAAGCATTAGAACTCTATTGCTACGATACGTAGACATCTGCAATCGCTATTTCCTAGCAACCAATAGTCGCATTTACATTCTTTTGAAGTGAATTCGAGGTTTACATGACACTTCGGAATGAATATTATAACTTATCACGAAACATAGAAATGAGATGCGATATCGCGATCTAAGAAGCATTAGAACTCTATTGCTACGATACGTAGACATCTGCAAGCGCTATGCCCTAGCAAGGAATAGTCGCATTTACATTCTTTTGATGTGAATACGATGTGTACATGACACTTCGCAATGAATATTATATCTTATCACGAAACGTAGAAATGCGTTGCGATATCGCGATATAAGTAGCATTAGAACTCTATTGCTACGATACGTGGACATCTGAATACGCTATCTCCTAGCATGGAAGTGTCGCACTTACATTCTTTTGATGTGAATACGGGGTATACATGACACTTCGCAATGAATATTATATCTTATCACGAAACGTAGAAATGAGTTGCGATATCGCGATTTAAGTAGCATTAGAACTCTATTGCTACGAAACGAAGACATCTGAATACGCTATTGCCTAGCAAGGAAGTGTCGCATTTACATTCGTTTGGAGTGAATACGAGGTGTACATGACACATCGCAATGAATATTATATCTTATCAGGAAACATAGAAATGAGATGCTATAGCGCGTTTTGAGAAGCATTAGAACTCTATTGCTACGATACGTAGACATCTGCAATCGCTATTTCCTAGCAACCAATAGTCGCATTTACATTCTTTTGAACTGAATTCGAGGTTTACATGACACTTCGGAATGAATATTGTAACTTATCACGAAACATAGAAATGAGATGCGATATCGCGATCTAAGAAGCATTAGAACTCTATTCCTACGATACGTAGGCATCTGCAAACGCTATGCCCTAGCAAGGAATAGTCGCATTTACATTCTTTTGATGTGAATACGAGGTATACATGACACTTCGCAATGAATATTATATCTTATCATGAAACATAGAAGTGAGATGCGATATCGCATATTAAGAAGCATTAGAACTCTATTGCCTCGACGCGTAGACATCTGCAGACGCTATTTCCTAGCATGGATTTGTCGTATTTACATTCTTTTGAAGTGAATACGAGGTATACATGAGTCTTCGCGATGAATATTATATCTTATCACGATACATATAAGTGAGATGCGATATCGCGATTTAAATAGCATTAGAACTCTATTGCTACGATACGTAGGCATCTCAATACGCCATTTCCTAGCAAGGAAGTGTCGCATTTACATTCGTTTGGAGGGAATACGAGGTATACATGACACTTCGCAATGAATATTATATCTTATCATGAAACCTAGAAGTGAGATGCGATATCGCATTTTAAGAAGCATTCGAACTTTATTGCCTCGACGCGTAGACATCTGCAAATGCTATTTCCTAGCAAGGAATAGTCGCATTTACATTCTTTTGAAGTGAATACGAGGTATACATGACACTTCGCAATGAATATTATATCTTATCATGAAACATATAAATGTGATGCGACATCGCGTTTTGAGAAGCATTAGAACTGTTATGCTACGACACGCAGACGTCTGCAAGCGCTATTTCCTAGCAAGAAAGTGCCGCATTTACATTCATTTGAATTGTACGCGAGGTATACATGACACATCGCAATGAATATTATATCCTATCATGAAACATAGAAATGCGATGCGATATGGCGATATAAGAAGCGCTAGAACTCTGTTGCTTCGATACAAAGACATTTGCAAACGCTACTTCCTAGCAAGGAAGTGTCGCGTTTACATTCTTTTGACGTGAATACGAGGTATACATAACACTCCACAATGAATATTATATCTAATCATGAAACATAGAAATGAGATGCGATATCGCGATTTAAGAAGCATTACAACTCTACTGCTACGATACGTAGACATCTGCAAACGCTATTTCCTAGCATGCAAGTGTCGCATTTACATTCTTTTGAAGTGAATACGAGGTATACATGACACTTCGCAATGAATATTATATCTTATCTAGAATCATAGAGGAAATATGCGATATCGCATTTAAGAAGCAATAGAACTCTATTTCTACGATACGTAGACATCTGCAAACAATATTTCCTAGCAAGGAAGTGTCGCATTTACATTCTTTTGAAGTGAATACGAGGTATACATGACACTTCGCAATGAATATTATACCTTATCATGAAACATAGAAGAGAGATGCGATATCGCGTTTTAAGAAGCATTAGAACTCTATTGCTACGATACGTAGGCATCTCCAAACGCTATTTCCTAGCAAGGAAATTTTGCACTTACATTTCACTGAAGTGAATACGAGGTATACATAAGATTACACAATGAATATTATATCTTATTACGAAACATAGAAATGAAATACGACATCTCGTTTTAAGAAGCATAAGTGCTCTATTGCTGTGATACGTAGACATCTGCAAACGCTATTTCCTAGCATGGAAGTGTCTTATTTACGTTCTTTTGAAGTGAATACGAGGTATACATGACACTTCGCAATGAATATTATATCTTCTCATGAAACATAGCAGTGAGATGCGATATCGCGTTTTAAGAAGCATTAGAACTCTATTGCTACGATACGTAGACATCTGCAAACGCTATTTCCTAGCATGGAAGTGTCTTATTTACGTTCATTTGAAGTGAATACGAGGTATACATGACACTTCGCAATGAATATTATATCTTCTCATGAAACATAGCAGTGAGATGCGATATCGCGTTTTAAGAATCATTAGAACTCTATTGCTACGATACGTAGACATCTGCAAACGCTATTTCCTAGCATGGAAGTGTCGCATTTACATTCATTTGAAGTGAATTCGAGGTATACATGACGCTTCGCAATGAATATTATACCTTATCATGAAACATAGAAGAGAGATGCGATATCGCGTTTTAGGAAGCATTGGAACTCTATTGCTGCGATACGTAGACGTCTGCAAACGCTATTTCCTAGCATGGAAGTGTCGCATTTACATTCTTTTGATGTGAATACGAGATATACATGACACTTCGCAATGAATATTATATCTTATCATGAAACGTAGGAATGAGGTGCTATATCGAGTTTTGAGAAGCATTAGAACTCTATTGCCTATATACGTAGACATCTGCAAACTCTATTTCCTAGCAAAGAAATTTCGCACTTACATTCCACTGAAGTGAATACGAGGTATACATAACATTACACAATGAATATTATACCTTATTACGAAACATAGAAATGAAATACGACATCTCGTTTTAAGAAGCATTAGTACTCTATTGCTGTGATACGTAGACATCTGCAAACGCTATTTCCTAGCATGGAAGTGTCGCATTTACATTCATTTGAAGTGAATACGAGGTATACATGACACTTCGCTATGAATATTATATCTTATCATGAAACATAGGAATGAGGTGCTATATCGCGCTTTGAGAAGCATTAGAACTCTATTGCTACGATACGTAGACATCTGCAAACGCTATTTCCTAGCGTGGAAGTGTCGCATTTACATTCTTTTGAAGTGAATACGAGGTATACATGACACTTCGCAATGAATATTATACCTTATCATGAAACATAGAAGAGAGGTGCGATATCGCGTTCTAGGAAGCATTCAACTCAATTGCTGCGATACGTAGACATCTGCAAACGCTATTTCCTCGCATGGAAGTGTCGCATTTACATTCTTTTGAAGTGAATACGAGATATACATGACACTTCGCAATGAATATTATATCTTATCATGAAACATAGGAATGAGGTGCTATATCGCGTTTTGAGAAGCATTAGAACTCTATTGCTAATATGCGTAGACATCTGCAAACTCTATTTCCTAGCATGGACATTCCACTGAAGTGAATACGAGGTATACATAACATTATACAATGAGTATTATATCTTATTACGAAACATAGCAGTGAGATGCGATATCGCGTTTTAAGAAGCATTAGAACTCTATTGCTACGATACGTAGACATCTGCAAACGCTATTTCCTAGCATGGAAGTGTCGCATTTACATTCATTTGAAGTGAATACGAGGTATACATGACACTTCGTAATGAATATTATACCTTATCATGAAACATAGAAGAGTGATGCGATATCGCGTTTTAGGAAGCATTGGAACTCTATTGCTACGATACGTAGACATCTGCGAACGCTATTTCCTAGCATGGAAGTGTCGCATTTACATTCGTTTGAAGTGAATACGAGATATACATGACACTTCGCAATGAATATTATAGCTTATCATGAAACATAGGAATGAGGTGCTATATCGCGTTTTGAGAAGCATTAGAACTCTATTGCTATTATACGTAGACATCTGCAAACTCTATTTCCTAGCAAGGAAGTTTCGCACTTACATTCTTTTGATGTGAATACGAGATATACATGACACTTCGCAATGAATATTGTATCTTCTAATGAAACATAGCAGTGAGATGCGATATCGCGTTTTAAGAAGCATTAGAATTCTATTGCTACGATACGTAGACATCTGCAAACGCTATTTCCTAGCATGGAAGTGTCGCATTTACATTCTTTTGAAGTGAATACGAGGTATACATGACACTTCGCAATGAATATTATATCTTATCATGAAACATAGGAATGAGGTGCTATATCGCGTTTTGAGAAGCATTAGAACTCTATTGCTGTGATACATAGACATCTGCAAACGCTTTTTCCTAGCATGGAAGTGTCGCATTTACATTCGTTTGAAGTGAATACGAGGTATACATGACACTTCGCAATGAATATTATATCTTATCATGAAACATAGATGTGAGATGCAATATCGCGTTTTAAGAAGCATTAGAACTCTATTGCTACGATACGTAGACATCTGCAAACGCTATTTCCTAGCATGGAAGTGTCGCATTTACATTCATTTGAAGTGAATACGAGGTATACATGACGCTTCGCAATGAATATTATACCTTATCATGAAACATAGAAGAGAGATGCGATATCGCGTTTTAGGAAGCATTGGAACTCTATTGCTGCGATACGTAGACATCTGCAACTGCTATTTCCTAGCATGGAAGTGTCGCATTTACATTCTTTTGATGTGAATACGAGATATACATGACACTTCGCAATGAATATTATATCTTATCATGAAACATAGGAATGAGGTGCTATATCGCGTTTTGAGAAGCATCAGAACTCTATTGCTACGATACGTAGGCATCTGCAAACGCTATTTCCTAGCATGGAAGTGTCGCATTTACATTCTTTTGAAGTGAATACGATGTATACATGACACTTCGCAATGAATATTATATCTTATTATGAAACATAAAAGTGAGATGCGATATCGCGTTCTAAGAAGCATTAGAACTATATTGCTACGATACGTAGACATCTGCAAAGGCTATTCCCTAGCATGGAAGGGTCGCATTTACATTCTTTTGAAGTGAGTACGAGGTATACATATCACTCCATAATGAATATTATATCTTATCATGAAACATAGCAGTGAGATGCGATATCGCGGTTTAAGAAGCATGAGAACTCTATTGCTACGATACGTAGACAACTGCAAACGCTATTTCCTAGCATGGAAGTGTCGCATTTACATTCATTTGAAGTAAATACGAGGTATACATGACACTTCGCAATGAATATTATACCTTGTCATGAAACATAGAAGAGAGATGCGATATCGCGTTTTAGGAAGCATTGGAACTCTATTGCTGCGATACGTAAACATCTGCAAACTCTATTTCCTAGCATGGAAGTGTCGCATTTACATTGTTTTGATGTGAATACGAGACATACATGACACTTCGCAATGAATATTATATCTTATCATGAAACATAGGAATGAGGTGCTATATCGCGTTTTGAAAAGCATTAGAACTCTATTGCTAATATACGTAGACATCTGCAAACTCTATTTCCTAGCAAGGAAATTTCGCACTTACATTTCACTGAAGTGAATACGAGGTATACATAACATTACACAATGAATTTTATATCTTATTACGAAACATAGAAATGAAATACGACATCTCGTTTTAAGAAGAATTAGTGCTCTATTGCTGTGATACATAGACATCTGCAAACGCTATTTCCTAGCATGGAAGTGTCTTATTTACGTTCTTTTGAAGTGAATAGGAGGTATACATGACACTTCGCAATGAATATTATATCTTATCATGAAACATGGAAGTGAGATGCGATATCGCGTTCTAAGAAGCATTAGAACTCTATTGCTACGATACGTAGACATCTGCACACGCTATTTCCTAGCATGGAAGTGTCGCATTTAGATTCGTTTGAAGTGAATACGAGATATACATGACACTTCGCAATGAATATTATATCTTATCATGAAACATAGGAATGAGGTGCAATATCGCGTTTTGAGAAGCATTAGAACTCTATTGCTACGATACGTAGGCATCTCCAAACGCTATTTCCTAGCATGGAAGTGTCGCATTTACATTCTTTTGAAGTGAATACGAGGTATACACGACACTTCGCAATGAATATTATATCTTATCATGAAACATAAAAGTGAGATGCGATATCGCGTTCTAAGAAGCATTAGAACTCTACTGCTACGATACGTAGACATCTGCAAAGGCTATTCCCTAGCATGGAAGGGTCGCATTTACATTCTTTTGAAGTGAGTACGAGGTATACATATCACTCCATAATGAATATTATATCTTATCATGAAACATAGCAGTGAGATGCGATATCGCGTTTTAAGAAGCATGAGAACTCTATTGCTACGATACGTAGACATCTGCAAACGCCTTTTGCTAGCATGGAAGTGTCGCATTTACATTCATTTGAAGTGTATACGAGGTATACATGACACTTCGCAATGAATATTATATCTTATCATGAAACATAGAAGTGAGATGCGATATCGCGTTCTAAGAAGCATTAGAACTCTATTGCTACGATACGTAGACATCTGCACACGCTATTTCCTAGCATGGAAGTGTCGCATTTAGATTCGTTTGAAGTGAATACGAGATATACATGACACTTCGCAATGAATATTATATCTTATCATGAAACATAGGAATGAGGTGCTATATCGCGTTTTGAGAAGCATTAGAACTCTATTGCTACGATACGTAGGCATCTCCAAACGCTATTTCCTAGCATGGAAGTGTCGCATTTACATTCTTTTGAAGTGAATACGAGGTATACACGACACTTCGCAATGAATATTCTATCTTATCATGAAACATAAAAGTGAGATGCGATATCGCGTTCTAAGAAGCATTAGAACTCTACTGCTACGATACGTAGACATCTGCAAAGGCTATTCCCTAGCATGGAAGGGTCGCATTTACATTCTTTTGAAGTGAGTACGAGATATACATATCACTCCATAATGAATATTATATCTTATCATGAAACATAGCAGTGAGATGCGATATCGCGTTTTAAGAAGCATGAGAACTCTATTGCTACGATACGTAGACATCTGCAAACGCCTTTTGCTAGCATGGAAGTGTCGCATTTACATTCATTTGAAGTGTATACGAGGTATACATGACACTTCGCAATGAATATTATACCTTGTCATGAAACATAGAAGAGAGATGCGATATCGCGTTTTAGGAAGCTTTGGAACTTTATTGCTGCGATACGTAGGCATCTGCACACGCTATTTCCTAGCATGGAAGCGTCGCATTTAGATTCGTTTGAAGTGAATACGAGATATACATGACACTTCGCAATGAATATTATATCTTATCATGAAACATAGGAATGAGGTGCTATATCGCATTTTGAGAAGCATTACAACTCTATTGCTACGATACGTAGGCATCTCCAAACGCTATTTCCTAGCATGGAAGTGTCGCATTTACATTCTTTTGAAGTGAATACGATGTATACACGACACTTCGCAATGAATATTATATCTTATCATGATACATAAAAGTGAGATGCGATATCGCGTTCTAAGAAGCATTAGAACTCTACTGCTACGATACGTAGACATCTGCAAAGGCTATTCCCTAGCATGGAAGGGTCGCATTTACATTCTTTTGAAGTGAGTACGAGGTATACATATCACTCCATAATGAATATTATATCTTATCATGAAACATAGCAGTGAGATGCGATATCGCGTTTTAAGAAGCATGAGAACTCTATTGCTACGATACGTAGACATCTGCAAACGCCTTTTGCTAGCATGGAAGTGTCGCATTTACATTCATTTGAAGTGTATACGAGGTATACATGACACTTCGCAATGAATATTATACCTTGTCATGAAACATAGAAGAGAGATGCGATATCGCGTTTTAGGAAGCATTGGAACTTTATTGCTGCGATACGTAGGCATCTGCAAACGCTATTTCCTAGCATGGAAGTGTCGCATTTACATTCTTTTGATGTGAATACGAGATATACATGACACTTCGCAATGAATATTATATCTTATCATGAAACATAGGAATGAGGTGCTATATCGCGTTTTGAGAAGCATTAGAACTCTATTGCTAATATACGTAGACATCTGCAATCTCTATTCCCTAGCAAGGAAATTTCGCACTTACATTTCACTGAAGTGAATACGAGGTATACATAACATTACACAATGATTATTATATCTTATTACGAAACATAGAAATGAAATACGACATCTCGTTTTAAGAAGCATTAGTGCTCTATTGCTGTGATACGTAGACATCTGCAAACGCTATTTCCTAGCATGGAAGTGTCTTATTTACGTTCTTTTGAAGTGAATACGAGGTATACATGACACTTCGCAATGAATATTATATTTTATCATGAAACATAGGAATGAGGTGCTATATCGCGTTTTGAGAAGCATTAGAACTCTATTGCTACGATACGTAGGCATCTGCAAACGCTATTTCCTAGCATGGAAGTGTCGCATTTACATTCTTTTGAAGTGAATACGAGGTATACACGACACTTCGCAATGAATATTATATCTTATCATGAAACATAAAAGTGAGATGCGATATCGCGTTCTAAGAAGCATTAGAACTCTACTGCTACGATACGTAGACATCTGCAAAGGCTATTCCCTCGCATGGAAGGGTCGCATTTACATTCTTTTGAAGTGAGTACGAGGTATACATATCACTTCATAATGAATATTATATCTTATCATGAAACATAGGAATGAGGTGCTATATCGCGTTTTGAGAAGCATTAGAACTCTATTGCTACGATACGTAGGCATCTGCAAACGCTATTTCCTAGCATGGAAGTGTCGCATTTACATTCTTTTGAAGTGAATACGAGGTATACATGACACATCGCAATGAATATTATATCTTATCATGAAACATAGAAGTGAGATGCGATATCGCGTTCTAAGAAGCATTAGAACTCTATTGCTACGATACGTAGACATCTGCACACGCTATTTCCTAGCATGGAAGTGTCGCATTTAGATTCGTTTGAAGTGAATACGAGATATACATGACACTTCGCAATGAATATTATATTTTATCATGAAACATAGGAATGAGGTGCTATATCGCGTTTTGAGAAGCATTAGAACTCTATTGCTACGATACGTAGGCATCTGCAAACGCTATTTCCTAGCATGGAAGTGTCGCATTTACATTCTTTTGAAGTGAATACGAGGTATACACGACACTTCGCAATGAATATTATATCTTATCATGAAACATAAAAGTGAGATGCGATATCGCGTTCTAAGAAGCATTAGAACTCTACTGCTACGATACGTAGACATCTGCAAAGGCTATTCCCTAGCATGGAAGGGTCGCATTTACATTCTTTTGAAGTGAGTACGAGGTATACATATCACTCCATAATGAATATTATATCTTATCATGAAACATAAAAGTGAGATGCGATATCGCGTTCTAAGATGCATTAGAACTCTATTGCTACGATACGTAGACATCTGCAAACGCTATTTCCTAGCATGGAAGTGTCGCATTTACATTCTTTTGATGTGAATACGAGATATACATGACACTTCGCAATGAATATTATATCTTATCATGAAACATAGGAATGAGGTGCTATATCGCGTTTTAAGGAGCATCAGAGCTCTATTGCTACGATACGCAGATATCTGCAATAGCTATTTCCTAGCGTGGAAGTGTCTTATTTACGTACTTTTGAAGTGAATACGAGGTATACATGACACTTCGCAATGAATATTATATCTTATCATGAAACATAGAAGTGAGATGCGATATCGCGTTCTAAGAAGCATTAGAACTCTATTGCTGTGATACGTAGACATCTGCAAACAATATTTCCTAGCAAGGAAGTGTCGCATTTACATTCTTGTGAAGTGAAATCGAGGTATACATGACACTTCGCAATGAATACTATATCTTATCATGAAACATAGAAGTGAGATGCGATATTGCGTTCTAAGAAGCATTAGAACCCTAGTGCTACGATACGTAGGCATCTGCAAACGCTATTTCCTAGGATGGAAGGGTCGCATTTACATTCTTTTGAAGTGAGTACGAGGTATACATAACACTCCATAATGAGTATTATATCTTCTCATGAAACATAGCAGTGAGATGCGATACCGCGTTTTTAGAAGCATTAGAACTCTATTGCTACGATACGTAGACATCTGCAAAAGCTATTTCCTAGCATGGAAGTGTCGCATTTACATTCGTTTGAGGTGAATACGAGATATACATGACACTTCGCAATGAATATTATATCTTATCATGAAACACAGGAATGAGGTGCTATATCGCGTTTTGAGAAGCATTAGAACTCTATTGCTACGATACGTAGACATCTGCAAACGCTATTTCCTAGCATGGAAGTGTCGCATTTACATTCTTTTGAAGTGAATACGAGGTATACATGACACTTCGCAATGAATATTATATCTTATCATGAACATAAAAGTGAGATGCGATATCGCGTTCTAAGAAGCATTAGAACTCTATTGCTACGATACGTAGACATCTGCAAAGGCTATTCCCTAGCATTTAAGGGTCGCATTTACTTTCTTTTGAAGTGAGTACGAGGTATACATAACACTCCATAATGAATATTATATCTTATCATGAAACATAGCAGAGAGATGCGATATCGCGTTTTAGGAAGCATTAGAACTCTATTGCTACGATACGTAGACATCTGCAAACGCTATTTCCTAGCATGGAAGTGTCGCATTTACATTCATTTGAAGTGAATACGAGGTATACATGACACTTCGCTATGAATATTATACCTTATCATGAAACATAGAAGAGTGATGCAATATCGCGTTTTAGGAAGCATTGGAACTCTATTGCTGCGATACGTAGACATCTGCAAACGCTATTCCCTAGCATGGAAGTGTCGCATTTACATTCTTTTGAAGTGAGTACGAGGTATACATAACACTCCATAATGAATATTATATCTTCTCATGAAACATAGCAGTGAGATGCGATATCGCGTTTTAAGAAGCACTAGAACTCTATTGCTACGATACGTAGACATCTGCAAACGCTATTTCCTAGCATGGAAGTGTCGCATTTACATTCGTTTGAAGTGAATACGAGATATACATGACACTTCGCAATGAATATTATATCTTATCATGAAACATAGAAATGAGGTGCCATATCGCGTTTTGAGAAGCATTAGAACTCTATTGCTACGATACGTAGACATCTGCAAACGCTGTTTCCTAGCATGGAAGTGTCGCATTTACATTCCTTTGAAGTGAATACGAGGTATACATGACACTTCGCAATGAATATTATATCTTATCATGAAACATAGGAATGAGGTGCTATATCGCGTTTTGAGAAGCACTAGAACTCTATTGCTACGATACGTAGACATCTGCAAACGCTATTTCCTAGCATGGAAGTGTCGCATTAACATTCTTTTGAAGTGAATACGAGGTATACATGACACATCGCAATGAATATTATATCTTATCATGAAACATAAAAGTGAGATGCGATATCGCGTTCTAAGAAGCATTAGAACTCTATTGCTACGATACGTAGACATCTGCAAAGGCTATTCCCTAGCATGGAAGGGTCGCATTTACTTTCTTTTGAAGTGAGTACGAGGTATACATAACACTCCATAATGAATATTATATCTTATCATGAAACATAGGAATGAGGTGCTATATCGCGTTCTGAGAAGCATTAGAACTCTATTGCTAATATACGTAGACATCTGCAAACTCTATTTCCTAGCAACGAAATTCGCACTTACATTCCACTGAAGTGAATACGAGGTATACATAACATTACACAATGAATAGTATATCTTATTACGAAACATAGAAATGAAATACGACATCTCGTTGTAAGAAGCATTAGTACTCTATTGCTGTGACACGTAGACATCTGCAAACGCTATTTCCTAGCATGGAAGTGTCGCATTTACATTCATTTGAAGTGAATACGAGGTATACATGACACTTCGCCATGAATATTATACCTTATCATGAAACATAGAAGGGAGATGCGATATCGCGTTTAAGGAAGCATTGGAACCCTATTGCTGCGATACGTAGACATCTGCAAACGCTATTTCCTAGCAAGGAAGTGTCGCATTTACATTCTTGTGAAGAGAAATCGAGGTATACATGACACTTCGCAATGAATATTATATCTTATCATGAAACATAGGAATGAGGTGCTATATCGCGTTTTTAGAAGCACTAGAACTCTATTGCTACGATACGTAGACATCTGCAAACGCTATTTCCTAGCATGGAAGTGTCGCATTTACATTCTTTTGAAGTGAATACGAGGTATACATGACACTTCGCAATGAATATTATATCTTATCATGAAACATAGAAGTGGGATGCGATATCGCGTTCTAAGAAGCATTAGAACTCTATTGCTACGATACGTAGACATCTGCAAAGGCTATTCCCTAGCATGGAAGGGTCGCATTTACTTTCTTTTGAAGTGAGTACGAGGTATACATAACACTCCATAATGAATATTATATCTTCTCATGAAACATAGCAGTGAGATGCGATATCGCGTTTTAAGAAGCATTAGAACTCTATTGCTACGATACGTAGACATCTGCAAACGCTATTTCCCAGCATGGAAGTGTCGCATTTACATTCGTTTGAAGTGAATACGAGATATACATGACACTTCGCAATGAATATTATATCTTATCATGAAACATAGGAATGAGGTGCTATATCGCGTCTTGAGAAGCATTAGAGCTCTATTGCTACGATACGTAGACATCTGCAAACGCTATTTCCTAGCATGGAAGTGTCGCATTTACATTCTTTTGAAGTGAATACGAGGTATACATGACACTTCGCAATGAATATTATATCTTATCATGAAACATAAAAGTGAGATGCGATATCGCGTTCTAAGAAGCATTAGAACTCTATTGCTACGATACGTAGACATCTGCAGACGCTATTTCCTAGCATGGAAGTGTCGCATTTACATTCTTTTGAAGTGAATACGAGGTATACCTGACACTTCGCGATTAATATTATATCTTATCACGAAACATATAAATGAGATGCGATATTGCGATATAAGTAGCATCAGAACTCCATTGCTACGATACGTAGACATCTGCAAACGCTATTTCCTAGCAAGGAATAGACGCATTTACATTCTTTTGAAGTGAATACGAGGTATACATGACACTTCGCAATGAATATTATATCTTATCATGAAACATAGAAGAGAGATGCGATATCGCGATATAAGTAGCATTAGAACTCTATTGCTACGATATGTAGACATCTGAATACGCTATTTCCTAGCAAGGAAGGGTCGCATTTACATTCGTTTGGAGTGAATTTTACATTCGTTTGGAGTGAATACGAGGTATACATGACAGCTTCGCAATGAACATTATATCTTATCATATAACATAGAAATGAGATGCCGATATCGCGATTTAAGAAGCATTAGAACTCCATTGATACGATACGTAGACAACTGCAAACGCTATGCCCTAGCAAGGAATAGTCGCATTTACATTCTATTGATGTGAATACGAGGAATACATGATACTTCGCAATGAATATTATATCTTATAATGAAACATAGGAATGAGGTGCTATATCGCGTTTTTAGAAGCACTAGAACTCTATTGCTACGATACGTAGACATCTGCAAACGCTATTTCCTAGCATGGAAGTGTCGCATTTACATTCTTTTGAAGTGAATACGAGGTATACATGACACTTCGCAATGAATATTATATCTTATCATGAAACATAAAAGTGAGAGATGCGATATCGCGTTCTAAGAAGCATTAGAACTCTATTGCTACGATACGTAGACATGTGCAGACGCTATTTCCTAGCATGGAAGTGTCGCATTTACATTCTTTTGAAGTGAATACGAGGTATACCTGACACTTCGCGATTAATATTATATCTTATCACGAAACATATAAATGAGAGTGCGATATTGCGATTTAAGTAGCATCAGAACTCCATTGCTACGATACGTAGACATCTGAAAACGCTGTTTCCTAGCAAGGAATAGACGCATTTACATTCTTTTGAAGTGAATACGAGGTATACATGACACATCGCAATGAATATTATATCTTATCATGAAACATAGAAGTGAGATGCGATTTCGCGTTTTAAGAAGCATTAGATCTCTCTGGCCTCGATGCGGAGATATCTGCAAACGCTATTACCTAGCATGGAAGTGCCGCACTTACATTCTTTTGAACTGAATACGAGGTATACATGACACTTCGCAATGAATATTATATCTTATCACGAAACATATAAATGAGATGCGATATCGCGATTTAAGTAGCCATTAGAACTCTATTGCTACGATACGTAGACATCTGCAAACGCTATTTCCTAGCAGGCAATAGTCGCATTTACATACTTTTGAATTGAATACGAGGTATACATGACACTTCGCAATGAATATTATATCTTATCATGAAGCATAGAAATGAGATGCGATATCGCGTTTTGAGAGACATTAGAACTCTATTGCTGTGATACGTAGACATCTGCAAAACAATATTTCCTAGCAAGGAAGTGTCGCATTTACATTCTTGTGAAGTGAAATCGGGGTATACATGACACTTCGCAATGAATATTATATTTTATCATGAAACATAGGAATGAGATGCTATATCGCGTTTTGAGAAGCATTAGAACTCCATAGCTACGATACGTAGACATCTGCAAAGGCTATTTCCTAGCATGGAAGGGTCGCATTTACATTCTTTTGAAGTGAGTACGAGGTATACATAACATTCCATAATGAATATTATATCTTATCATGAAACATAGCAGTGAGATGCGATATCGCGTTTTAAGAAGCATTAGAACTCTATTGCTGCGATACGTAGACATCCGCAAACGCTATTTCCTAGCAAGGAAGTGTCGCATTTACATCCATTTGAAGTATAGACGAGATATACATAACACCTGCACAATGAATATTATATCTTATCATGAAAAATAGAAATGTGATGCTATATTGCGTTTTAAGAAGCGTTAGAACACTATTGCTACGATACGTAGACATCTGAAAACGCTATTAAATAGCAAGGAAGTGTCGCATTTAGAATCGTTTGAAGTGAATACGGAGTATACATAACACGCCACAATGAATATTATATCTTATCATGAAGCATAGAAATGAGAAGCGATATCGCGAATTAGCAAGCTTTAGAAACCTATTGCTTCGATACGTAGACATCTGCAAACGCTATTTCCTAGCAAGGAAGTGTCGCATTTACATTCTTTTTGACGTGAATAAGAGGTATACATAACACTGCACTGCGAATATTATATCTTA